>NC_040045.1:25660880-25741691 GCF_003713205.1 Coffea eugenioides | reverse complement strand
ATGGTACTTTGAATTCCATGTGGAATAAAATTGGTCTTGTATACTCTTCCCCCTTTGCTCTTTTTAGATATGTTTGAAATCCCATGAGAACATTTTGGAGGTAGAATTTCTGGTTGGGGTCCAAACCATTTCCACCAGTGATTGAACCAAATTGGGAATTCTTTACTGCAACTGTCTTTGAATGTGAAGAACCAGGAATGGTTGAATGGTCTAAAAAGGAAAGCACGTACCATGCCATTTTGTAATCTTGATATGTAAATCCATCTGGAATAAAGTTCACTGAAAAGGATTTTTTGGAATAAAGAGAAGTCCATTCATTAGGAGAACAAACTTTCTTTATTATACATTTTGAATAGGCTGACTATATTTGGATTTTTTCTAATCTGGAATAGAAATATTTCTACGATTGAGTATATTTCTCTAGTAAGAAAATCTGGTAATGAATTATTTTCTCCTTTAATGAATTCTATATCAAAATCAAAAACAGATAAAATAGCTTGCCATCTAGCAAATATTTGTTTTGAAACTATATTTTGAACATCTTTTTGTAAAATCTCTTTTGCAGATTTACAGTCTATTCTTATTAAAAATTTCTTGTTATATAAATCATCTTGAAATTTTGATATACATAAAACTATTGATAAAATTTCTTTTTTAATAGTTGAATAATTCTTTTGAGGATCAGACCAGGTTCCTGAATGAAATCTAACTAACTCTTCTTTCGACTTTTCTAATTTTTGTTTTAGTATTCCTCCATATCCTAATTCTGATGCATCCGTTTCAACTATCATGAATGCTTTAGGATGTGGTAAACATAAACACGGCAAGGATTTAACTTTTTCTTTTAAATATTTTATTTTTTGAGTATGTTCTTCTGTCCATGGTTTTGGATTTTTCTTTAATCTATTAAATAATATGGAGCATTCTTGTCTTAATTTAGGAAAGAAATCTGCTATATAATTTAAGCATCCTAAAAATCTTTGTAACTGATTTTTATCTTTTATTTCATCTGGAAATTTAGTAGTGAATTCTAAAGCTCTATTGATTGGTTTTATTGTTCCTTGGTATATATCATGTCCTAAAAATCTTATTTTTGTTTGGAATAATTTCATTTTTGGTGCAGAAACCACTAATCCGTTTTTTCTGACTATTTTTAAAAATATATTTAAATGTTTAAAATGTTGTTCTAATGATTCAGAAAATATTAATACATCATCAATATATACTATACTAAATGAACTGTAAGGATTGAAAATATCATTCATTATATTTTGAAATTCTGATAGTGCATTTTTTAATCCAAATGGCATTACATTCCACTCATAATGTCCAAAGGGTGTTGTGAATGCTGTTTTATATCTATCTTTTGGATTTATTAATATTTGCCAATATCCTGATTTTAAATCAAATTTTGAAAATATCTTTGCTTTAAATAGTCTATTAAGCAAATCTTTTTTATTGGGAATTGGATATCTAATCCATTGCAATACTTTATTTAATGGTTTATAATTTATTACTAATCTTGGAACTCCTCGTTCTTTTTCTGCTTGATTCATAACATAAAATGCAGAACAACTCCATGGTGATTTTGAGGGGTTTATTAGTTTTTTATCTATTAATATTTTTATCTCTTTTTTACAAAATTCTAATAAATCATAATTCATTTGTATTGGTCTAGCTTTAGTTGGAATATTCTTTTCATTAAAATCTTTTTCATAAGGTAATTCTATCATATGTTGTTTTCTATCCCAAAAAGCATTAGGAATATCTGCACAAATTTCTTTTTGTAATAACTCTTCTAGTTCTGATATTCTTTTTTGTATTTTAATATCTTTTAATTGTTCTTCAATTTTTAAATGAGACTTTTCTTCTTTAATATAGCTTATATGTTGTTGTACTTTGGTAATAGCATTTATTGTTTTATAAATAGAAGATGTTTGTAAAGTCTGTAATTCTCTCTGTTTTATTGGAGTCAAGAACTTAAAAGTAATAAATTTTCCCATTATGTTTATTGAAATTCCTTCATTATTTACTAAGAATGGATAAATCTGTATTAAAAAAAGGTGTTCCTAATATTATATCATGATTTATATTTTTTACAATTATGAAATTATGTTTAATACAATATTCATTGTTACATATTGATCCTTTTGTAAATTTATATTTTACTTGTAAATTTTCTCCATTTGCTGCCATCAATGTTTCTTTTGTCCTTTCACAATATTTAGTAGGAATTATTCCTTCTTTAATGCAACTTGCATCAGCTCCACTATCTATTAGAGCTACAAAGGTTTCTTTGAAATCTTCTACTGTAATTGTTACTAAAGCAAACCATTTTTGAAATGTCATTTTTTCTATAGTATTTAAATATTGATCAACGTCTACTGGTTTTTCTGATATGGATATTTCTTCTGTTTTAGAATTAGAAGTTGAGGGCTGATTATTTATTAAAGTTATTTTTGCTTCTATTTCTAAATCTTTTGTTTTTAATTCTATAATTTCTTGTTGTAATTGTTTTACTTGTATTTTTAGATTATTAATTTCTGATTGAAGATCTTTTGTAGTTTCTTTTTTCATTATATTTATATTTGGATATTTATCTATTAATTTCGAAATACTAAAAGGTTCTATTATTTTTGGCATTTTATCTTCTTGAATGATTAAACTTTTTAATCTTTCTAAATATTCCTTTTTAGCTATTGGATCTTCTATTTTTTCTATTATATCTAATAAAAATTCTTTATCTTCTTTTTTAGTTATAACATTTATATATTTTGGAGTATTAGAACAATTACAATCTTTTTCACTTTCTGAACTAGTTAAGTCATTATAAAAATCATCTTCTGAACTTTGATCTTTTTCATTTATTAATAAGTTTATTAATTTATTTTTAATTTCTTCTTCATCTGCACATATCTCTGTAATTTTTTCTTTTAATTTACATTTGTTTGCTTTATGACCTATTTTTCCACATTTGTAACAAACAATTTTTCTTTTATAAACTTTCTCTTTCTTTCTGGTTTATCTTCTTTAGGTCTTTTATATTTTAATTTTTTATTATATTTTTTAACTTTCTTTTTGTATGCTGATGGTGATTTAATTCTTTTGATTCCAAATGCATCACAAAATGATCCTACTTCCTTGGTTTTAGAACCATATTTTATTTGTAATCTTAATTCTGAACATAACATTAATCCTTCTTTTTTCACAAAAGCAAATAATTGTCCAAAAGTAATATTTTCAAATGAAATTACATCTGTTCCCATTTCCTTTTGTAAACTATCCATTATTCTTTGTGAAAATAAACTTGGTAATCCTGTTATAAATCTTTCTTTCCAGAATGAAGCATTACAATCTGGTCTTCTTAATACATTTGTTAAAAACATATCTTTATACCATCTAAAGTCTGATAATGTAGGACATCTTAAATTTGTTAAAAATGTTTTATTAGAATTTAATTCTTCTTTTGGATTTCCTATGAAATACATTACTATTGTTACTATTAGGAATTCTGCAGCATCTGATTGTATTTGAATATTTCCTTGATCATCTTCAATTTCTTGGGTGTGTTCTAGTATTGATAGTTTATCTTGTAATGTTAAAGCATTATCCCACCAATTTTTTAATTGTCCGGTAAATCCTGAGACTAATAATGTTGCAATATTTCTTTCTTGAAAGTTTTTAATTTTGTAAGCTAATCTAGCCATTCCCATTTCTTGCAAATTATTTAATACTTCATATTCAGCTTTTCCATCTATATTCCATTCATAAATTGAATCTCCATCATATTTGGTGGTACGAAATTTTGATCTTTCTTCGTATTGAATATCCGGAGGATTAGGTCTTGGATAATAATTTTTTGTACTTACCATTTTTCAATTTTTATTGGTATTATCATTTATCCTTCTTCTTCTTATTCTATTTAATTGATTTTCTCCTTCTTCTTCAAATTGAGTTTCTATAGGTAATATTATATTTTCTTCTAGATCTGAATTTATTGATTCTTCACTTGAATTTTCGAATTCCTCAGTTGAATTTTCTTTTATAATTTTGTCTAAAGTATTTATCTTGGGGGTTGAAGGTTTTATTTCCGTAATATTTTGTAAGGCTTGAGATATTTTATTTAGCATTAAGAGACACAAGACTCAAACGATATAAAACATCTTTACTCTCTATGATTCAAACAAATGTTTGTAATGGACCTATATATTTTAACTGTGCTCCAAATTTTTCAATAGATCTAACTGACCCACATATTTTGAATTCAGTCATATTAGATATTCATCTACAAGGAAATGAATTTGAAAAACACACAAAGAATTTTGCAATAATATATAGAATATATTATAGACCTCTATCATCACATTTAAATCCTAAATTTATAATGACTCCAACTCTTAAAGAAGAGACAACTTTATTACAAGTAGAGGCAGATAGACCTACAACTTATACACCAAAAAGATTAAAATGGAATGAAATAACAATACCAAGTGAATTTGAAATAAAAAATCCACAAATAGCAAGAAATATAGAACAAACTACTGCAGAAGATATTATAGAAAAACCTGATGGAAATACTTTAATAAGATTTGCTTCATTAAGAGAAAGACCTAGTTCAAGTTATTCATGGTTACCAGCAAGACATTCAAATTATGAATCTACTGAAATTAATTTTCCCTTAGAAAGTATCTCAAATTTTAAATATAAAACTCCTATTCCAGAAGTTATAAATCAGACTTTCAAGAATATTGAGTGAGAGTAGACAACGGAAGCTTGATAGATGCAAAACCTTGAATCTTCTTTATTGAATATAAAAGGTAGGGATGCTTGAATACAAAGGAGTGGTTGAACTTGAAAAGGATGATTACAATGTAGGGAGAAATAAATGTAATAAACAAACCATATCTAATAAATCATAAATATTTACAAGAAGATTTTGAAGATGAGGAAAATACAGAAAAAAGAATTTGGTTCTTTCAATTAGAATCTGAATATAAGAACAAATTAATTATAGAATGGAAAAATGAATTAGAAAAGAAAAAATTTGATTTTCCTTTCTTTACATGGCTAACATTTTATATGTCAAAATTAGGAATAAATGATATATATAATACATCTCAAATAAATGTTCAAACTAATTTATATAAAAAATGGAAATTAACAGACGAACAAATAATAACATCCATACATCCTCCATTACAAGAAGTAAAATTGAATATAGGAAAAGGAGAAGTAATAGCCTCACCTTTTAAAAAGGGAAGAGAAGCTGAATCAAGTACAAATAATTCAGAAAATTTGGAAGATATTAAAAAAATTTATCAACAGAATAATTATACAAATCAAATTCTTCATACAATATCTCAACATATGGAAGTATTAAATACAAAGATAGATACATTAAAGAAACCAGATTTAAAATTCCCTAATGATATTTCAGCACCTCATTTCCAACCTAGAAGTTTGACAAAAGAAAAGGAACAAGATTTAGTACAAAATATGAATAATCAAAAAATAACTAATACAGATAACCTATTAAATAAAATATCTCAAGCCTTACAAAATATTACGGAAATAAAACCTTCAACCCCCAAGATAAATACTTTAGACAAAATTATAAAAGAAAATTCAACTGAGGAATTCGAAAATTCAAGTGAAGAATCAATAAATTCAGATATAGAAGAAAATATAATATTACCTATAGAAACTCAATTTGAAGAAGAAGGAGAAAATCAATTAAATAGAATAAGAAGAAGAAGGATAAATGATAATACCAATAAAAATTGGAAAATGGTAAGTACAAAAAATTATTATCCAAGACCTAGTCCTCCAGATATTCAATACGAAGAAAGATCAAAATTTCGTACCACCAAATATGATGGAGATTCAATTTATGAATGGAATATAGATGGAAAAGCTGAATATGAAGTATTAAATAATTTGCAAGAAATGGGAATGGCTAGATTAGCTTATAAAATTAAAAATACTTTCAAGAAAGAAATATTGCAACATTATTAGTCTCAGGATTACCGGACAATTAAAAAATTGGTGGGATAATGCTTTAAACATTACAAGATAAACTATCAATATTAGAACATAACCAAGAAATTGAAGATGATCAAGGAAATATTCAGATACATCAGATGCTGCAGAATTCTTAATAGTAACAATAGTAATGTAATTTCATAGGAAATCCAAAAGAAGAATTAAATTCTAATAAACATTTTTAACAAATTTAAGATGTCCCTACATTATCAGACTTTAGATGGTATAAAGATATGTTTTTAACAAATGTATTAAGAAGACCAGATTGTAATGCTTCATTCTGGAAAGAAAGATTTATAACAGGATTACCAAGTTTATTTTCACAAAGAATAATGGATAGTTTACAAAAGAAATGGGAACAGATGTAATTTCATTTGAAAATATTACTTTCGGACAATTATTTGCTTTTGTGAAAAAAGAAGGATTAATGTTATGTTCAGAATTAAGATTACAAATAAAATATGGTTCTAAAACCAAGGAAGTAGGATCATTTTGTGATGCATTTGGAATCAAAAGAATTAAATCACCATCAGCATACAAAAAGAAAGTTAAAAAATATAATAAAAAATTAAAATATAAAAGACCTAAAGAAGATAAACCAGATAGAAAGAGAAAGTTTATAAAAAGAAAAATTGTTTGTTACAAATGTGGAAAAATATGTCATAAAGCAAACAAATGTAAATTAAAAGAAAAAATTACAGAGATATGTGCAGATGAAGAAGAAATTAAAAATAAATTAATAAACTTATTAATAAATGAAAAAGATCAAAGTTCAGAAGATGATTTTTATAATGACTTAACTAGTTCAGAAAGTGAAAAAGATTGTAATTGTTCTAATACTCCAAAATATATAAATGTTATAACTAAAAAAGAAGATAAAGAATTTTTATCAGATATAATAGAAAAAATAGAAGATCCAATAGCTAAAAAGGAATATTTAGAAAGATTAAAAAGTTTAATCATTCAAGAAGATAAAATGCCAAAAATAATAGAACCTTTTAGTATTTCGAAATTAATAGATAAATATCCAAATATAAATATAATGAAAAAAGAAACTACAAAAGATCTTCAATCAGAAATTAATAATCTAAAAATACAAGTAAAACAATTACAACAAAAAATTATAGAATTAAAAACAAAGTTCTACAATGGATTAGATATCCCATTCCTAATAAAAAAGATTTGCTTAATAGATTATTTAATGCAAAAATATTCTCAAAATTTGATTTAAAATCAGGATATTGGCAAATATTAATAACACCAAAAGATAGATATAAAACAGCATTCACAACACCTTTCGGTCATTATGAATGGAAAGTAATGCCATTTGGATTAAAAAATGCACCATCAGAATTTCAAAATATAATGAATGACATTTTTAATCCTTATAGTTCCTTTAGTATTGTTTATATAGATGATGTGTTAATATTTTCTGAATCATTAGAACAACATTTTAAACATTTGAATATATTTTTAAAAACAGTCAAGAAAAATGGATTAGTAGTCTCTGCCCCAAAAATGAAATTATTCCAAACAAAAATAAGATTTTTAGGACATGACATATACCAAGGAACAATAAAACCAATCAATAGAGCTTTAGAATTTACTTCTAAATTTCCAGATGAAATAAAAGATAAAAATCAATTACAAAGATTTTTAGGATGCTTAAATTATATAGCAGATTTCTTTCCCAAATTAAGACAAGAATGCTCTATATTATTTAATAGATTAAAAAAGAATCCAAAACCATGGACAGATGAACATACTCAAAAAATAAAATATTTAAAAGAAAAAATTAAATCATTACCATGTTTATGTTTACCACATCCTAAAGCATTCATGATAGTGGAAACAGATGCATCAGAATTAGGATATGGGGGGATATTAAAACAAAAATTAGAAGAGTCAAAAGAAGAGTTAGTTAGATTTCATTCAGGAACCTGGTCTGATCCTCAAAAGAATTATTCAACAATTAAAAAAGAAATTTTATCAATAGTTTTATGTATATCAAAATTTCAGGATGATTTATATAACAAGAAATTTTTAATAAGAATAGACTGTAAATCTGCAAAAGAGATTTTACAAAAAGATGTTCAAAACATAGTTTCAAAACAAATATTTGCTAGATGGCAAGCTATTTTATCAGTTTTTGATTTTGATATAGAATTCATTAAAGGAGAAAATAATTCATTACCAGATTTTCTTACTAGAGAATATACTCAATCTGTAGAAATATTTCCTATTCCAGATAGAAAAAATCCAAATATAGTCAGCCATTCAAAATGTATAATAAAGAAAGTTTGTTCTCCCAATGAATGGACTTCTCTTTATTCTAAAAAATCCTTTTCAGTAAGATTCATTCCAAATGGATTAAATATCAAGATTACAAAATGGCATGGTATCATGCTTTCCTTTTTAGACCATTCAATCATTCCTGGTTCTTCACATTCAAAGAAAGTTGCAGTAGAGAATTTCCAATTTGGTTCAATCATTAGTGGAAATGGTTTGGACCCCAACCAGAAATTCTACCTCCAAATGTGCTCATGGGATTTCAGACATATCTAAAAAGAGCAAAGGGGGAAGAATATACAAGGTCAATTTTATTTCATATGGAGTTCAAAGTTCCATGGATTTTTTGCTGGAGTTTCAAGATCCATCAAGAATTAGAAAAGCCACTTCCAATGTCATTGGTCAGAGAATTCAAAATTAAATGGTGGACAGGATTCAATTAGGAATTTGGAGATCAAGTAAATGTCATCAGATTCCTAACAACCGGGGACAAACTCAAGTGGACAAAACAGCTACCTACTCCAACCACTACGGTACCTACTACAACAACTTCTCCACCTATTTCAACCACTATGGCACCTACCCCAACAACTACTCCAATAAAGAAAGAAAAAGAAAAAGATACCGAGATGGTATCCGAGGCAAGTTCAAATGACTTTCTGATGAAAAAGATGATTCAAGATCCAAGACTACTCAAAGAATATTTGGACTATTTGCAAAAGCAGGATAAGAAAGAAGAAACCAACAAAATTGACGAGTCAGCAGAATCATCTGAATCTACTTTCGATCCTTTCGGAGGACCATGCGGACAAGATCCAAATGACTTTTGAAAAAGATGTCGGCCATAAATAAAGTGTCGACTCAAAAGACAAATGAAATTCAAATGAAGATGAAATGAGAAGTCCCGAGCCTCTATAAATAGAATCAAAATTCAGAAGAAAGGCATCGGCGAAATCATCGACCATAGATCAGTTAAAATCTCCCTACTTTGTAATCATCCTTTTCAAGTTCAACCACTCCTTTGTATTCAAGCATCCCTACTTTTTATATTCAATAAAGAAGATTCAAGGTTTTGCATCTATCAAGCTTCTGTTGTCTACTCTCACTCAATATTCTTGTAAGTCCATTTATATTAAGACTATTACTTTTCTATGCAATCATTCATAGATAGCAGCCTGGGGAGGTAGAATTTCTGGTTGGAGTCCAAACCATTTCCACCAATGATTGAACCAAATTGGAAATTCTCTACTGCAACTAAAACATCTTTACTCTCTATGATTCAAACAAATGTTTGTAATGGACCTATATATTTTAACTGTGCTCCAAATTTTTCAATAGATCTAACTGACCCACATATTTTTAGAGAAAAATAATTTTGTCAACTACTGGTAGGTCCCAACACGCGAGAAGGAGAAGTCAATATCGAAATCATTCACTAGGAAATAAAAATAAATTTGCCAAAGTACTGATCATGTGAGAAGATGCGGTAATATTATTTCAACTTCGTTCATGTATCAAGTATATGTACCTTACTAAATATGTACTTGATACATGAACACACCAATAATATACCACTTTGCTTTTTTTCAAAAGCTATCACTTCCAACTTTTCTTTTAAAAGCGACAGCTATCCAATGTGACAGAAAAAGTGAGAGAAGGAGGTGCAGAGGAGAAGATGCCCAAAACTTCAGTGAATGAGAGGTGAAATTTGGTGATACTTCTCTCATCTCTTTTCTTATTTGGACACTTTTAGGGAAGCGAGATAGTACCTAAAATAGTAGGAATCAACTCGGAGAACTGGAATTTGTGATTACCGATGAAGCTTCTCTTTCCTATCGAAAATAGCTAGTCGTCAGCTATAGTTGCAACAGTGGCCCTTTCATTGCCCTCCCTTGGTCTTTCTTTTGAAATAAGGACTTTTCCCGTCGGTTAGCAGGTATGAATTTATTTCTTTAAGTTTTTCTATACTCATTAGTAGATATGAATTAGAAACGTATTTGGATTAATTATAGCGCTTATGTAATGGGTCAAGGTTGGATTAATTATGATTGTGTCCAAAATAAAATTTAGAAATTTAGATTTATCTGGCTAATTTGTGTTGTTGGAATTTATTTTGGGCTAAACACAAGTTTAACACTTATCTCATATATAATTCAAAGTACACAATAAATTAGTCCAAATTCATTTGATATTTAGTGAAAATATTAAAATAACTGTTATATCTTTTAATATAAAATTTCTAGCTAGTAATTAATTTTACGAAATAACTATTAGTAGAAGTTTCATGTTTATTGACTTTAGCTATAATAGTAATTAATTATACTTATAATCATAATGGTCCAACTATTTGAATAATTTTCTAAAATGCAGTAATAATTTTAATAAACATTTAAAATTTCGAAGTTCTTCTAATAAATGAACAAATGATCATTATAGCGGGTTTACATTATAGATAAGATTTTTAACTTATTAATATAATAGAAATAAATTATTACTATTACAAAATGTTTTAAACTACTTGTTGTATTTTTTTCATATATCTTTAATTATTTTGTGATGAATTAATCATTTATATTGATACGTGTAACAATTCCAATGCCGAGCAAGGATATTGATTGGGAACATGATAAACCCATAGGTGGGAATAGAAAAATTGTGAGATACAATTATTGTAGAAAAGTAATGCATGGTGGCATTACAAAGTTGAAAGAACATGTCGATCATGTCATAGGACAAGTTGAAACTTGTTCAAGGGCACCAAGAGAAGTTATAGATGTAATAAAAATGCATCTAAAGGCTGCTAAGGTTCAAAGAGCTACAATTAAAAAAAAAAAGAAGAAATATTAAACTCTCTGCAACAAGAAAATACATATAGTAATTTCAACATAGTTGGCGATGAGGAGGATAAAGACATTTTTGAAATTGATGAAGAAAGCAGGATGGCGTTGGGAAAAAAACAGATGAAGCAAGCAATAAGAGAGAGCCAATACTTGCAATTTTTAGATGAACAACGAAGGCATTCAATATCTGAGAGTCGACCTTCTATGTTTATGTCAGGTATTATTTGTAAACTAAAATATTATAACAAATTTGATGTCATTTTATTAAATATAATTAAATAAAGTTGTAATTTATTTATTCATTTTTTATTTGTTAAACATTGTGAATTCTAGGATATATGAGTGCTGGCACTTCAAAACCAACGACTTTTGAAAATAAAAGAGGATTGTCACATAATTTTAGTGTCTGACAAGCGGATGAAATGACAAGCAAAGGAATTAACTCACATATGTTTCTTTCGAAACAAAAATCAGTCAAATCAATGTTTGCAGGGGAAAATATAAAAAGAGTGGGTAAAGCAATTTCAAAATTTTTTCATTTCAATGCTATACCATTTCATGCAGCTGACGATCCTTATTATCAATCGATGATTGATAAAATTGTCAAAACTAGTAGTAGTATTAAAAGCCCTTCAGTTTATCAAATTGAAAATGAATATTTAGATGGAAAATTTGAAGAGCCTGAGAAATATTTTGGAGATATTTATGATAAATTTTCAACTTTTGATTGTACACTTATGTGTGATGGGTGGAGTATCCATACAAAACATCCAATAATAAATTTTATGGTATACTGTGATAGGCATATAATATATCATAGTTTAGTTGATTGTACCAATGTCAAGAAAACTGTTGAATATATTTTCAAGTTAACAGACAAGGTAGTAGAGGCTATGGGAGAAAACAATGTTGTGCAAGTTGTGACAGATAGCGAATCTAGTATGAAAGCAGCTGTACAACTGTTGATGAAAAAAAAGAAAAAATCTATTCTGGTAACCTTGCGCTGCTCATTGTATAGATTTGATGTTGGAAGATATTGGCAAGATAGATAATATAAAAGAAACTATTACTCAAGGGAAGAAGATAACAAGTTTCATATATAACAACAACAAAATAGTGAATCTGATGAAGATATATATAAGAAAAAGGGAAATGCTACGTCCAGGTATCACTAGATTTGCAACTGAATTCATTTCTATGGAAAGTCTTTTTTGGCATTCTACAGAACTGAAAAAAATATGCACCTCAGATAAATGGACAGAGTTCAATAACACTACCAAGAGAAAAACAGAAGTTGTTAAGTAGCTGAGTTGATATTGTCAGAGAAGTTTTGAAAAAATGTTAGAAATGAGTGTGCAATAATGGAGCCTCTGGTCAAAGTTTTAAAAACTATTGATAAAGATAATAAACCAATATTGCCAATTATTTACGAAGCAAAGGATAGAGCAAAAATGGCTATTCAAAAGTCGGTGAAATCTTGGAAAAAGATTTGGAAAGTGATTGATAATAGATGGTACAACTAACTTCGTTGTGATTTACATCCAGCAGGTAATTAAAATATTACATGCAATTTAAATATGTAATATATATGTATTTATTTATTTTCTAATTTTGTGATTTTATTGTATTTAGCATATTTTTTGAACCCGATCCTTCAATATTCTGGAACTTGTGTGTTTAATCTGGATGATGTTCGAAAAGGATTAAAAAAATCATTGCAAAGTTGGAGCCGAATTTAGATGCACAAGTTGATTCAATAAATAAGGTGTTCTTTTGATTATTTTATTTATTTATATTCATGAACAAATTTTAAAATTTTAACACCAATGTATATATTATTTTTGTAGATCAAAATTTTTGTAGACAAAAAAGGAGGATTTGGAAGTGTTATTGCAGCAAGAGCATTATCGAAATATTTACCAGATTTCAACTTAATTCATACTTATATAAATATTTAAATCATATTAATGAAGTTAATATTTTTATAATCTTAAAATAATAATAATAATAATGAATTATTATTATTATTACTTTGTTTGTTTAGATGAATGGTGGTTTAACTACGGTGAATATGCGCCAAATCTAAAAAAAAATTGCAGTGAAAATATTGAGTCAAACCTGCACATCCTCTGGTTGTGAGCGAAATTGGAGTATATGGTCATTAATTCATACAAAACTACGTAACCGTTTGGCAGTTAAAAAATTGCATAAATTAGTTTTGTGCATTACAATATGCGATTAAAGGTGAAAAATTTTGATGCATCAAAGAGATACTGATGATTTCTACAACCCAATTGACTTAAATCACATTTTTTCATCAAGATGATATATTGGATGATTGGATAAGAGAAAATGAACAATCCACATTGCCTGAAGATAATCTGGATTGGTTGGATAAGGGCATTCGTCAAATTGAATCAGAAAGTGGTGAATATCAAGAATATGACAATGATGATTTTGGTGATACATTGTCCCAATATATTACCAAAAAAATAAGAAAAGGGTTGCTGAATCATCAAATAGGAAGCAGAAAAGTAAGACTAAACAAACCAGTAAGCATATTGTTTCATCCTCTTCGAATAAAAGTGACAGTGGTAATGATGATGATGACAATGGTGACAATGGAAATGGAGGGGACAATTCTTTGAAACGCAGTGGTGGTTACATTCAAGATTGCCAACAAATAGGAGGTATGTCATAGGTTCAAAGACAAGATAATTATTATGCCACTCAAGATACTAATCATGACTATCGTTCTGACATAGAAGCATAACGTCAATTCCTCAATAATTTAACCCAATTTTCGAGTGAGGATACTTTCTCCCACTGTTTAGGGTTACAAAGATATAGAAAAGTCGATAAGCAGATGCAAAATTTGGATATACACCCAACCTATGAGTATGAATCTATCCAAAACTGAAGCACTAGTCAATTGGGATATGGTTACGACCAATCATATGGAATCACCCCTGACTATTACAGTGAATATGGGTCATTTGGTGGATCTGGACAAGTTGAAAGGTCTACTAGCATTCATAGTAGTGAATACTATGAAAAAGAAATAGATAAATCTCATGACGGTTCTTCTTTTGATTCCAATAGTGGTCATGATTCTACTGCATCATATAGTAGTAGCGATAGTGTTAACTATAGCGATAGTGTTAACTATCGAGGGTTTGGATGCTACCACCATATTTAGCAATTCATCTCCCATCCAGAAGTTCTTCCGTCTAATGATTATGAAACATCTAGTCAATCTTTACATTCAATAAATACACCAGATAGCTCTTTTACACTATCTACTCAAGGTCCTATGCCACTTCCACATCTGTTTTACTGTTCATCTAGAAATAAAGGTAATTTTGAACCACATCGTTATTCTACTTGATATTAACAGGTACGAAAATATAAAGTAATAATATTTTTTTTACATATTTGCCTTTCATTTAATATGATTTCTTTTTGTTTTTGACAGGAGATTGACGATGAAATAAGCGAAATTATTCCAACTTTATGCTATAAATAAATTCTTATTTTGTATTGTTAATGGTTAATATTACTTTTGCAATTATTAGTTTTAAAATTGTGGTCTGTGTTATTTTAAT
Organism: Coffea eugenioides; assembly: GCF_003713205.1. NCBI lineage: Eukaryota > Viridiplantae > Streptophyta > Magnoliopsida > Gentianales > Rubiaceae > Coffea > Coffea eugenioides. The sequence continues at coordinate 25,726,915 of NC_040045.1, read as the reverse complement.
TTTGTTTGTGATGCCATTGCATTAAATGATTAAAAGTACTTATTGTATTTAATATGTATACAAATAGTACATTTTACAAATTTTCTTTTGCTATTTTTTATTATTATTGTTTAGCATACTTTTTTATATTATTAACAATTTTTAGAATATTAAATGTTTCAAAATTTGCGTCTTACTGAACCCGCGACCGATATACCAAGATCGATGTGGAACGTTCCCGACCGCGACCGTGACTTTGAACCTATGTTTTCAGACTCGATCAGAGTATCGACTCAGTCGAGCTCAGGGGTCAAGGATCAATGGATCTGATCGGATTCGATCGGGGTTGAACCGGATGACGTCATAAATAAAAATTATTTAAAAATTAAAATATTGTATGTAAAATACCTAAGAGCATGTTAATATTAATAAAAGTATATTCATATATATTTGATGTTTCAAATATATTTAACAAGAAAATATAAAGAAATTAGAACAATCGAGTTTTTAGAGTTTGACTGGGTTTTTAGAGTAACTCAGACCGGACACTCGGCTGGTTCCAATTCGATCGGCCGGTCCGGTCTGAGTTTTAAAACATAGCTTTGAGCCATGATTGTATGCGAGCGTACTAGAATAGATTGATCATCAGCATCCAGAACTTACAATGTAACCTTGGCTTAGAGACTAAGAACTTCACTGAATTTCAGTTGTGTAAATTTACTGCATGACCCCGGAACTGCATTCATGCTTCAACTGGAGCAGCTAAAGCACAAAGCTATATATATGTATAGCTGCTAGGTCGACTTGAACTTGTCTACTGCCAGGAATCAATTGGAGAAACTTTCAATCCTAGGCCTAGTATTTTTGCACAAGAATAACCTTGACCAAATAAATTCTGCAGAGATTTGTTTTTACAGTTCGCAAGAAAATTGTCATGTCCACTTCAGTCACCCATCAAAATCATGATACTTTAGAAACAAACATGACAGTAGCATATCACATTTTTGCTACTTTCATATCACAGAATTAAAGTATAAATGAAGTGATTTTACTGACAATCCAAAGGTCAACCTGATTTAGTCTATACCCTTATTCATCCTTTAGTTACAGTTTAATTCGTTACAATGCTGCTCAAGGGCGTCTGAGAAGTACTGAAGGTATGAGAGACACATGGGTTTCTGTTTCTACTCAATCATAAGGGTTGTTCAGATTTCATATCCTCATTTTCCTGGAGTTACTAAACTAGCATAAGCAGAAGAGAAAGTTTGCCGCAAGTAATAGAACTGACTTTTCTTTCAGGTATGATTTTTATCCTAAGTGTAACTCAAAACATCAATTTCTGACCATAACTACAGAGGCTTGAGTAGTCCTTTTAAAAAACAGCAAGCTTTTCAAGAAAATTACCTTGTTGTTTTATAGGGCATCTTCAAAATGCGGTAGAGCTCAACTAAGATGACAGGCTTGTTTTACTCGGGATGCAGTAAATTCTGATTGGACTGACTTAGAACTTGGGAAGTTAATAAACTGCTCCCAATTACAATAAGGAGTAGACGAGTAGTAATACAAGTTTCCTTTGGTGTGGTAAGGAGAGTAAGAAGGTTCACTACTTTCATGAGACTTCATACAGCCATCTAATTCCATTTCCATAGAATCAGAAGGAGGTAAATAATATTACTTCTCATCTTAGTTTTCTGAGTCCCACGATTTCCACTGCTAGGCAATTGGCTCATCTTAGTTTTCTGAATCCCATGATAAGTGCTATTACTTTGCCGGGGTATGTCTAGTGTAAAGTTTGTTAAAAGATGAATTCCCTGCTTTCCTTTTGGTTTTCTAAGTTCTTTGATTATGCATCCAAGTCTTTCTTTGGGGAAAAGTTAAAGACTTCCATCCATTGAAACTATACTCCTAATGATCTTCATGGAAGTTTGCAAGCTATGAAACTATACTCCTAATGATATGAACTGATACTCTACATCCAAATGAATTGAAGTACAATCAGCAAATTCTACTGACTTGCCGGTGCCTGGCAGCAGTTCCATCAGTCAGTGCTGCATTCATTCCTGAGCTGCTTTATTTTCTTAATTCCAGATGAAATGTAAAACCTCTGTTTATGTATGATGTTGCTGAAGCAATTTTTTCTATTCATAATTTAGGAGGTAAAGACGCCCTTTGGTTAAGGTGTTGTTTCTTAACTTTCTTTTAGAATTTGACTACCCACACAATTCAAGGGCTGCAACCTAAAAGTATCTTCTTGCTGAGCTTTTTTCTGATGTGGACCCTTTCCATCCATGGACCATCTCACAAGCATGCTTGTGAGATCATCTATGGATGGAACAGGTCTACAACAGACCTTATCTTGGTTCAAGCCATAAAGAAATTATGATAGAAATGCAATACTTAGTAAATTTCAGGACACAAGTTAATGTGTTGAATGATTGAGTGACACCATCAAATTATTCTGTTGGAACATAGAGGTTCCCAAATGCAACACTACATCAGAGGTAATATATGCTGCCATTATAATTACAGGTCCGGTGCCTTTACTGTCCACAGAATCAAATATAAATCTTTGGGTACGTTTAACTATTCGATTACCATTACTGCAACTTTACAAGAAAGATTTCGATAACATGAATTGTTACCATTATTAAATCCCACTCAGTAACACACTGCAAAAACCCTTCCGAACTTAGGATTCTACATCTCTTATGATTCAATCCACACTAGTTAAAGCAATAAGAATTGCCTAGTATTAAAATATTAGTCCGTGGAGAACATAAACAACATTAGCGGGATGGAACTAAATGCCAGTTTTATGGTTTCGACTACAAATCCTCAGTTGGCTTCCTATTCCACCCCAATCAGGTTTCAAACCCTAAATCTTGCAAATCCAAACTATATTCGTTTCCCAAATGCTTCGTTTCAAACTGGCAAAAGTTGGTCTAAATGCAAATATACTTGTAAACAGGCTACAAAATTTGTTCCCAAGGTGAAGACCTCAACTACAACTACTACTGATTGTTCTGTTGAACATGTAGATTCTAGTAGTAGTTTAGAACCTAGTTTACGGTCTTTCGAACAACTGCTTGGTCATAAAGATTATCATACTTTCGAAGAGAAGGTTGGTTTACTGATGGAGTATTTCTTGATCCATTGTCGGGTTGTTGTATTCATAAAATGGTTGTTGAGTGAGGGTGCTCACCTCGGCAGTACCTTGTGGCCGAGGTGACCTCGTTTCGTCTCCTACACGAACACAGCCATTCCCCGATCCGGACCCTGGGCTCGGCTCGGTCCATGGTCTCCTACTTGGATGACCTCTGCACCCCAGGCTACCACCTCGGCTAGACGCTGATGATGTCAACACCCCTGACAACATCCAGGACCAGTGCTTTATCTGAAAAGCACTGGGTGATCTTAATGACTACTGCGCAGGACCCCCGTCATCCAGCCCAGGCGGCTACAGTGTCAGAGTCAGGCCTCCTGGCAGGGAACAGAGCCGTAATGTCAGGACATGGGTCCCACCAGCATGAACCCTCTGTCCTGACCTCCACTCCCACTCTATAAATACCCCTCCTGTACATTTCGCAAGTAAGCATACTGTTCATTTGACAATACTACTGCTTTTCTCTCGTTCTCATACTAACTTGATCGTCGGAGTGATCCCAGGGGAGAAGCCCCGCCATTCACTTCGGACATGAGGATACACCTCACTTCATCTCAGAGGAGCCTGATTCTGGTCGGTTCAACTGGGAACAGATTACCTAAAATGAGATCCACGCGCTCCAAAAGTGGAAGAGTTCCCTCGACCGGGGCTGGGTAGACGTCCGGAGCCCAGCAAGATCGTATTTCTGAAGAACAAGGGTCCCCAAGGACCCAGCCCCACAACGAAAACGCCATCGCCAAGATGGCCGAATTCGTGGCTGATAACCCAAACATCTTCGAAGAACTCGGGAGGTACTTCAAGAGGCAGGGGAAGGAAAAAGCTGAATCCTCCCCGAGGACCGAGCCGAAGCGAGAAAGATACAACGTAAATCTGCTCGGTACGCGCTCCGCGATGGAGAACTGTATAAACGCTCATACCTTGGCCCTGGCTGAGGTGCGTTACACCCGAGGCAGGACGCCAGGTCCTCCATGAGATACACGAAGGCCTATGCGGGGCTCACGTCGGCCACAGGATGTTAGCCAGGAAGACCTTACTTCTTGGATATTTCTGGCCTTCCCTTCGACAAGATGCCCAAAATCTTGTTCTCAGTTGCCCATCCTGCCAAGTCCACGCCCCTGAGCTTCACCAACCCTCGAACTTCATGGTTCCAATCACCTCACCCTGGCCGTTTGAGCAATGGGGGACAGACATCATCGGTCCTTTCCCTAAAGCGGTCGGGGGCTATACCTTTCTGGTGACCGCTGTGGACTACTTCACTAAGTGGGTCGAGGCCGAGCCTCTGCGGACCATCTCAGGGCTGGCCATTCAAAAATTCTTTTGGAAATGCATTATCTGCCGCTTCGGCATACCTCAGATCATTATCTCGGACAATGGAAGGCAGTTTGCCGAGAACCCATTTAAGGCTTGGTGCCAGAACCTCGGCATCAAACAACATTTCACATCGGTAGGCCACCCTCAGGCCAATGGTCAGGCAGAAAATTTTAACCGAACTCTCTTGCATGGCCTCAAGACCCGACTACACCGACTGGATCATCTTGGGTGGAGGAACTCCCCAGTGTTCTGTGGTCATATCGGACCACGCCGAGGTCATCCACGCAAGAGACCCCCTTCTCCTTGACCTATGGAGCCGAGGCTGTCATCCCTGCTGAGCTCCTCACACCCAGTCCTCGACTAACAGCCTATGTAGCCGAGATGAACGGGGAAGAGAGGCAGTTAGATCTCGACCTCATCGACGAGAAAAGAGACCTCGCCTCAGCTCGGATAGCGTCCTACAAGAACACCCTGGCCCACTACTACAATGCCCGCGTCAAGCATCGGCGATTCCTGCCAGGAGACTTGGTGCTTAGAAAAAACTCGGTCAGCCGAGCTGAACCGCAAGGGAAATTGGGCCCGAAATGGGAAGGCCCTTACCGAGTTGTGGAATCTAGTCTAAGTGGGTATTGCAAATTGAGCTACCGAGATGGCTCTCTAGTGCCGAGGACTTGGCACGCCGAGAATCTCAGGCTGTATTATGCTTGAAAATTTTACTAAGTTATCACTTCAGCTGCTTTGTTATTTTTCAATATGATTGTGCCACACATCTGTTATTAAAAAATAAGGGGGACAAACAGGGGACGCAAGCATGAAATTAAAAGAGCCGAACTGAGAAGAAAATATTTCATTTAACGAAGAAGAGGCATTACAAAAAGAAGATAAAGACCGAGGTCAGGAGTACTGCTAAGCATCTCCCACCTCGGTTTTACATTTAGATCCCTATGAGCTAGGCCTCCACTTCGGCTCCCCCTTGGCCAGTTGCCTCCGCGGCTTCTCCCCCGCCGGGGTGAGTATCTTCTCCACCTCCTCCTTGCTCTTCGGCAGCCTCCTCGCCGACGTCACCCCCAGTGTCCTCTCCTCCTTCCTCCTCGAACACTTCGTCGAGCTCGGACAGCCACTTGTTGAACTCGTCCTGGACCTCGGCCAAGTTTCTTCCAGCCTGAATGCCATCGGCCATCCGATCGCACAGTTCCTTGGAGTCTTCGTTATAATTGGCACTATTCTTCAAAGACTCCAAGGCTTCGGAGGAGAGGTGAGCCGCGGCCTCATCAATAGCCGACGTGAAGCCAAGCATGAAGCTCGGCCTCGTCAGTTGGCCGAGATCCCCAAGGAAGGTCTCGGACCTCCGGAAATCCTCAACAGCCGAGGTCCTTGCACTCTCGAGGGCCTGCTCATGGGTCTTCTTCGCCTCCTCTGACCTCTTCTGCTCTTCCTCCAGAGCCGACCTCAGACTATTGATAGTGGCCTCGGCCTCCTCCTCCTTAGTCTCGGCCTCTTGAAGCCGTCTCTGAAGCTCGGACTTCTCGGACTCAGACACAACCAGCTTTTTCTTCAGCTTGGCAATCTGATCTTGCAGTTTGCCGGTGTCCTGCTCCTCAAGCAACTCACAGTACCGATGTGCCATCTCGGCCACAAAGGCTGTGTTGGAGGCCGTGGTCACCATGACGCTTTGGAACATCTCGGCCGGAATCAGTTTCCTGGTGAACTCCAAGTCCCTCGGCAAGGTGGACTGCATCACCAGGTCTTGTGCAACCCGAGGGTGGCTGCATCGGTCGTTGACCTTGAGCGACCAGTCCGGACACCAATGCTCGCCGGGGTGAGATTTATCTTTCCCAGAAAACACTGGGCGGCTTTGGTAACGGTTCCATAGTGAAGACACCGTCACCGCGTTGACTGGAGCCTTCAACTGTTTGCCTCGGCCATGTGGAGGTGGAAGTGCCGTGGTCACCCCTAATGGCACCCCTTCTGGCACCGAAGAGGTGGACCCTGTGGCCGCAGCAGCCGAGCTGCTCTGGGCTGCTGTGGTGGGGGTGGTCTTCTCTACCGAGGTCTTGGAAGACAGCCCTTGGGACTTCTTTTTGGGCGGAGGCGCCGAAGTCTCCCCCGAGTTCTTTCTCTTCGACCTCTTGGCCACCTCGGCCGAGCTCGATGTGATGATGTCGGACAGTTTAGTCACTGCACAAGAAACAAATATTATCATATGCCTTAGCCGAAGTGAAAGCAAAGCTATGAAAGAAAAATTACAGGGTTTCTCAAGTTTAATGGAAAAGAAGGGAGGCTTGTCAGGAGGGATCAGAGCTCGGCTAATTCCCCCATCGACCAGCACGGCCTCGGGGTAGTTCCAGCTGAAGATCCGAAGTCCGGACCCCATCAATTTCTGGAAACGAACTCCTCCTCGGTGATCCCTGCTAGAGAATAGGGTCTGGGTCGATTTGATCGGGCCGCGCAGCGCAGAAAATCCGTGGGAAGTCACGGCTCGGAGAACAAAAGACGAAGTCACGCTCCATTCATTTATTGAATGGGGCGCGATGACAGTTTCGCGGAATGGTTGTGGTTCGGTGCCAGATATAGAACAGCCCTTATCTGTCTCCATGTGCCTTGAGAGTATAAACAGTCGTGCGGAAGAGGTCCACAGGTTCGCTGGTCACTTCTTGATGTCGGTACAGCATCTCGAAGCCTACGAGAATGCGGACCGCGTTTGGGACGAGCTGAGTGATTCTTACGCCGAAGTGGCGGAGCACGTCCCGGAAGAACCTTGACGTCGGCATCCTCAGCCCGGCCTCCAACTGCTGAAGGTAGATGGCCACAGGCCCATGGGGGGCACCTCGGCCGAATCGTTCGGCCCGGGCGATGTGATGAGATACCCCGGCCTGAAGGGATACTTCCTTATCACTTTTCTGACCCTGTCTCTTCCCATGCGGCTCCTAAACTGCGGCATCTTGCCGAAGTCTAGGTTGGCAGCATTTCTTGGGGCAACGGGCTCCAGCACCCCCTCGTCGTTGGGTATTGCAGTTCCGAGGTCGGTGTCGTATTCGACATCGGAACCGTCATCGCTCATCTCTGATGACTCTGACCCCGATGCTGTCCCAGCCACCTCTTCCTCGGCCGACCCCCCAACATCGGTAGGCGCCGACCCCGTAGAGCTGGATGAAGTTGCTTCTTCCGAAGTCTCCTGCACCTCCTCGGCCTGATAGCTCGGTTTCACAGTTTCTTTGTGGGTTTTAGCCGTTTTGGCCATATGTGAATGATGAGATGAAAGAAAAAATACTTACTGTTGACTATGAAATCTGACGAAGTGGATGACTTCGGCTGGGATCTCGGCTGGCAGGATTGATCTCGGCAACACTCGTAAATTTTGCAAGTCGCAGGCAAAGAAAGAAAGTGATGGGCCATGCAGTGAAAAGGACCCCCTATTTATATGGGTTTGGGGGGAATCCGAAGAGGCGGCAAGAATGCGAAAAGACGGCCACGTTCGAATTCAAAACGCCGTGCCTCCCTCTCTCCTCATTAATGCCCCGTCCTTTCGACTGACACCCTCTGCACGAAACGTCCCACTACTTCACGACGCGACGGTTACCAGTGACCACGTCCTGTCAACTGACTCGCCCACGTGTCTCGTCCCCGCATCTTCCGGAGCAGTTTCGGGACCCCGACTCTTTACGATTTCGGCACAATGAAGCCTCGGTACCTCCCTAACCCGGAGCTCCCGAGGCTTGGGGGGCTTATTGAGGATGCTCACCTCGGCCACCCCGCATGTCCGAGGTGAACCCACCTCGTCCCTCATCGGAGCTCATCCGTGTCTTGGGCATATCCCCTAAGCTCGGCCGGATCCCTAGTCTACCGTGTTGGTGACCTCGGCACCTCCACCTCAGCTGCACGCTGATGATGTCAAGCCACCTGACATCACCCGGGACCAGTGCTTTATCTGAAAAGCACTGTCGCACTTAATGACTACTGCGTAAGACTCCTCGTCACCCTGCCCAGGCGACTACAGCGTCAGAGTCAGACCGCCTGACAGAGAGCAGAGCCGTAATGGCAGGACATGGGTCCCACCGGCATAAGACCTTCATCCTGCCCTCCACTCTCGCTCTATAAATACCCCTCATGTACTCCTAACAAGTAAGCGTACTGTTCATTTGACAACACTATTGCTTTTCTCTCGTTCTCATACTAACTTGATCGTCGGAGTGATCCCAGGGGAGGAGCCCCGCCATTCACTTCGGACAAGAGGGTACACCTCACATCATCTCAGAGGAGCCTGATTCTGGTCGGTTCAACTACCCACCAAAAATCACCTCTTCAATCACAAAAAGTGCTCTAGTAATTATTCCAAATAAAATTTCAAATAAACACAAAAGAACTAGAAAAAAACAAGTAGAGCCTGCTTTTTTTTTTCCCGCCGTGCGAATAAAATCTTAGAAAAGCAATAAAATATAAAAGTAGATCAATTTGGGTTTATTTTTTTCAAAACAGAGTGTGTTTGGATAAAAGATTATTTGGGACAATTTTTTTTTAAAAAATATTGTAACATTTTTTGATGTGACATATATCGAATAGAAAGGTGATTAAAAATTATATTAAAGATGCAAGCAAGTCAATATGTGTAAATAAGATGTAAATAAGGTATAAACCAAACACACTAAGATTACTTCGGGAATAAACTCAAAAAAGCATCATTGTGGGGATAAATTTTGAGATTGATTCACTCTGGGAATAGTTTTTGAAAAGAGTATTATTTTGAAAAAAAAATACAATCCCAAAGCATAGGTGTCACTATGATTAAGTGTGAAGTATGAAACCCACTTACCTTACCTAGGGATGGCAACGGGGCGGGGTTGGGGCGGGGGACCCCTCCCCCATCCCCCGCCCCGCTGCCTACAAACTCCCCCCGCCCCACCCCCGCCCCGCCTCGCTTCTCCCGCGGGGTTAATAAAATTTTCCCTGCTGGGTTAATAAAATTTTATTATAGTTAAATTTTAATAAATAATCAAGTACTAAAATATCAACACGTAATCAAGTTATTATTCATTTTAATTTTATAATTGAAACTCATAAAAATAATCAAACAAAAGTTATTTGAATACAATTCAACATGATGAAATAAATACAACTAAAATAGTTAAGTTTTCACTTTTGGTACAAATACAATCACTAATTCATTATTGTGTTTGTGCTTTTTTTTTGAGAAAAAAGTGTTATTCTATTAAGTGTAATTAGAAATTTAGTATAAATGTATTAGTAAATTTAGTATAACTAATTAATAAATTCTATTAGTAGACATGTCTAATTATTCGTATAATTGATAATATCAATTATATTACATATACTAATATACATTATATAATACATCTAACTAATAATATCATTATCATAAGTTTATAACTAATTAAATTACATATTATATATAATTATATATATAATTTTTTTTGCGGGTGGTGGGGCAGGGGATGGGGCGGGAGTATTCTCCCCCGCCCCCCGCCCCATTTCTAAATGGGGGGAAAAAATTCCCCCCCGCCCCCATTGCCATCCCTAACCTTACCAAACGCCCCGCGGATATTTCAACAATGCCGGTTTGACAAAAAAAAAAAACTAAATTCAATCAAATTTACAATTAGGTATCAAGATGCAGTGAGGAAATTTGCTGGCATTCAAACGAAACTTTAGGCACGAGAAAACGACTGCGAAAGCACAGAAGTTATTTCACAGCTGTGTCAATGTCATCGTCTGCCCGTCACATGCGATCATTTTCATGTATCGCTTGGTATTCAAAATCGTATTGATTAAAAAAAATTAGTTTTATATAAATAAAACATTTCACATACAATCAAGTGCCACTATCCGGTGCGATGGTGAATGGTACACTAAATATAACAAACACAAAAACACGGTAGAACCGCACTGTACAATGTATAACACTGCTTCTCATTAAAAATAAAGGGTTAATTCTAATAAATTCCCTCAAAAAAAAAAAGCTTCTTCATCACATTGCCCCCTAAATGTTTAATTGAATTAATTTACTCCCTGTGCTATTATAATTTTTTCATTCAAGTATAATTGGATGGGATTCACCATCAAAAGATGATGGTTTTACTCTCTGTAATGGATGGAATTCACGGGCAAAAGATGATGACTTTCACATATGTTGACTCTAAAGTGTGAAAACTTTTGTTTTGTGTGCTATTGAATTTCGGGATAATTTCACAAACCTCCCCTGATATTTTTGATAATTTCACTCAATTCCCTTTAGGTTTAAGACATTACACTAACCTCTTTTGATGTGATAATATGACTATAATGTCATTCACTTAATAGATAATTCACAATATGATGCAAGGGTTAAATAAAACTAAGAAAAAAAAAGAAAAAAAAAACCTAACTTCTTTTATTCTCTATCAATGACCATTCCTCCTTTCTTTCTTTTCTCTCACTCTTGTAAGCAACGATTCTTTATTTCTTTCTCTTGTCGTCTCTATGCATTTCCTCTTCTCTTACCTCTTCTTTATATCCACATCCCTATTTATTTTAATGATGATTTACCATACCATAACAACCTCTATTTACTTGACGAATATGACACTATTTTAGTTGCAGGAGCATATTTCATTTTCAACTAAAGAGAAATGAATGTGCTTGTAGTGATGATAAAAAAATAAATAATGCAATTAATAATTAGAAGCATGGATAAGGAGGGATTAGTAGAAAAATTGTTGGGTTGATTGTTATCCTAAAAACTTGTATAGGATGTTAATAAATGTATTTGATTTTCTTTACTTGATTAATATTGTTGGTTCTTGTTTCGTTATAGATGGTTTACTCTGTTTTACGATGTTAATATATGTTTCTATAGAAGTCAAAGTATTGTTCTACCGGTGGTGGTAGGTTAGATTAATTTTTGTTTTGTGACAATGATGGATATTGAATTGAAATTTAGGGTATGAGTTTGGTTATTGTTTATCAAGGGAGAATTGATTTTTTAAAAATATTTAGGCTGAGATGATATTACAAGATAGGGTTGAGATTTTTGGAGCTGCTAAAATTCTTGAACTATTCAAACTATTTGCTTTGTATGTTTGTGGCATTTTGAAAATCATTAGATTTGGCGTTGAAGTTTGAAATGTTTGCTTGATAGTGGTGTTGTTGCAAATTTCAAAAAAAAATGTTGAGGAAACTAATTTTCTTTTGTTTTTTTTAATAGAACAAGGGTAGTTTAGGGTGTTTGAGGAAAAATCTAGCCTAATACGTCTATATTCTTACCTAAATAGTAAAAGCAAGGGTAATTTCTAATAGCTAGTTTGTGAGTTTAGGATAGAAAGGAAAGGATGAGAAAACGTAAGTTATGAGAGAAAAGAAAAAAAGAGAAGAGAAGAGAAATAATTCTAATGTTGTTTGGGAGTTTTGAAAAGAAATGAAATAATTTTAGTTATATATGTCAATAAAAATTTCATTCAATAGTTTTGTGAGAATAAAATAGGCAATTTGAAAAAGTTTTGTAAGCTTCCATCAGTTTTCCTTCTCTTTTCGCCTGTTTTGGTCAGAAAAAATTTTGCACTGCAGCAGCGCTTGGCATCCTTCAAAATCCATTTGTTTCTTTTCTTTTTCATCTCACTTAAAAGTCCCAAATGTAGGAAAATCCACCTTTCTCTTCCTTTCTTTTTGATTCCTTTGAAATCGAAACTCCTAAACTAGCTGTAAAACTTGAGGGGACGTCTCTGCAACTGTTAGATACTTCAGGAGAGGTTCGTGAAATTATCTCCATGTACAAAGCCTTTTGAAATTTCCACGTGGTGCATTATTATTGTTAGGCCCCACAGGGTACTGGCCAGCTCTTTCCGTCCCCACACGGTGCATTATTGCGGTGCACCAGACCACAGTAATCAGAGTGGTACGGTGCTGGCCCGCTCGTTCTACGGTGCACCAGACCGGAATAAATTTGGTTCAAGCATTATTGCTAGTCCAATGGAGAAAAAAAAAAGAAGAAAAGTTAGATTAAATCTAAAATGTATAATCAAATATAGCTATCTGTACACCTTAAACATACTGTAAAATATTTAACTATTAACAACTAAAAGTTTAACGATAGTAGATAAAAAGTACAAAAACGGTATTGCTAAATGATAAGGAAGAAAATTGAAAGATTATTTTGTGAATACGAGTGTGTTTGGATGAGAGATTATTTGAGATAATTTTTTTGAAAAAAATATGTGACACTTTTTTGATGTGATATATGTGAGATAAAAGTGTGATTGAAAAATGTGTTGATATGATACAAATAAATCAGTGTATGTAAATAAGATGCAAACTAAACAATCTCGTAGATAATTATCATGAAATATATCAAATGAAGGAAAAGAAAATAATTAGAAAATAAAAAATGGGGTCATTTTGTCATCCTATTTATACTTTACTTGCATCGTCATTGTGTTTTGTAATGTTAATCCTAATACATAAAGACCCTAATTTTTTACGGATTAGTCCACCTAAATTGGGTCTTGGATTTTACTCCATCATTTGAATCCGAACTCGGCTGTTGTTAGACATCCTCCCCAGTTCGAGCCCCTTGCCAAGCCCACCATTTTTCGTGAAAGGATAGTTCACGACCGAGTAAAATGAAGTTCATTTGGAAGTACAATACTAATGTCCTATTTGGATTGTTATATTATAAAATATTTAAAGAAATACACCGTAACGATTTGATATATATTAGATAAAAATATAATAAAAAATACATTTATAAAAAATATATAAAAAGTTTGATGATTCTTTTATTTCGTCAATCACTTCAAGAGAAAATTCATTTGCCCGAAAAAGACGCTCAGTTGATGGTTCCACGGCCGTTGGACTCTTGCGTCACTCACGAAAACAATTTGATCCTTGAGCACATTTTTTGTTACTCCCTCCGTCCCATTTATTTAGTCATATTTGGAGAATTCAACTTTTTAATAATAATGATTTAATTGTGATGTTTATACTTTTTTTTTTCAATTTTACCTCCATAAATTCAAAATTTAAATTTGAATGGTAACATGTATTTGATTAGAAAGAATGACTATATTGGAAAGAGATACTAAAAGGCATTTTGACTTTTTTAACATGACAATTATTTTGGAACATTTTAAAATGAAAAGTACGATATTTTTAATGGGATGGAAGGAGTATTATTTATTATCCTGTGTGTTCTTTTTTTGGCAACGTGAATTATGGCCGCTTGACTTTCACATTCTCGTCATTATATTTTGGTCATTGGTTTTTATTTCTTTTTTCCATTTCAAATTGATAATCAAACTACCATGACATCGCCCCTATTCCCTCTAATTTAATCGATGGGTAAATAGTAGTAGTGTTTTATCTCTGAAGTGTGAAACCTTTTTGTTTTGTTGTATGCTACTGCATTTCTTCACGTACAAAGCCTTTTGAAATTTCTTCAGTTGCATTATTGTTGTTAGGGCCCCCACCCCCTCGCCTCTCCCCAGCGGGGTTCTGGCCAGCTCATTCCGTCCCCATGCGGGGCGGTATTACGGTAATAATGCAACTTTTCTTTGCATCATTTTCTTTTAGAGTTAGACAGCTCGTTGGAAAAAGCTGCAACTGATAAGGCATGATTCCATGACTTTTGTCCAGGAGTGGGGCGAGGCCAGGGGAAGGGGAATACAGCAATAACAACTAATTAAACAAAATGTACGGCAATGCACTCAGAAATCTTTGCCAAATTCGGTGCATAAAAGCGAATTGACATAACCAAAACCCTACTGATTCAATTAGGCAAATGGAGAATTGACAAGGAAGTAGTAAAGAATCCAACAAGTTACTTGAGCAGTAGTACAACTACACACAGCTTCTCAGTGTCTTGTTTGATTTTAACACTTACAACAGTTACTCCTTTCTATATCTAACACGGCTTCCTTTTTGTTCAAAGTTAAGACGTTATCTGGATTGTTACGTTTTGTTTGGATTGCTTGTTTCCATCGGAAAATATTGTCATTTTCCGTGATCACATTTTCCTATCACCTTTTTCTCTTACATATGTCAAATCTCTACAGTAATTTTTTCATGAAAAATGACGGAAAATGCAATCCAAACATGTTTTCTAATGAAAACTTTTTGTGTTTTTTATTAATACATATTTTTATCATTTTTCTTTCTCACGTGAGAAAATGATTTTATTAAAACTACAAGCCAGCTACATCACTCTCCCTTTTTATTTCCATCATCCTTGATGCCTGGGTACTCGGCCAAGACAAGAATTGTCTCCGCCAGTAATTTGCAAATGACAAGAGGAAGAATAGCATAATCAAAAATTGAATTCATTATGCTACCACAACAATTGCAGCATGAAGTAAGATACCGCATGCAAAATGGCACAAATGTTGTCAAAAATCAAACCACATGAAAAGAAGAAAATGAAATTCCATTCGACCCCAACAATCCTGCAAATTACAATAATCACTATAACATTAGCTTCAATTACAATAGGAGGGAGGATTGTCCTAAGTGTAAGCATTCATCAACTACTTCATCATCCCAATTAATCCCATTTGTGGATGGATCAAGGATCTACCTACAGTTACGTAAAACAAGAATAAAATCCCTAACACTCTATAAACTATCTCTTTGGTCCTTTTTTCTTTTCATTTTGGCGAAACTTAAATGCTTAGGACTTTTTTCTTTCTACTTTCTTTTTTTTTTAGGGCGGTTGTCCGGGCTAACTTTCTGATTAAAGATTTGGTGAATTTCAGGGGAGCACCAAACGGATTTACTCTACGAAGGCAAAGTACAACAAACGGCTACAGCAGTACACTTTTGACTTCGTGCACAATGTAAGTACATTTTTTTTTTTTGTCAATACAGGAGTGTCCGGATCAATCCTTATGGGGCCCGACTAATCCCCTGCGACCCGGGAGAGGAGGCCCCACTCTACTCCGAGCACGTTAACAACGGGACTCGAATCCTGGACAAGCTAAAAAGGTCGCCTACCCTAAGGAGGGAAAGCGGATCGTTCGAACTATCCCGTGGAGGCAGAAGACTAGCCACGTAAAGTGGCAAGTCCAGCATCACCAAGGCAAGGATGGTAATGACCACTCCACTTCGTGCACAACGTAAGTACATGAATTCCTTATTATATAAGAAAACTGTGTAGTACACTGCAGGTTTCTCTTTCCCCAATTCTTCCACGACGGAAAAATCAACCATGGCTTAAAGTATCATAGACCAATTTGGTGGAATAGATCATCGTACGAATTAAGACTTTTTGAGACTACCAGCAACTATTTTCACGCCATACAATGGCTTCTTGTCAGTTGTCAGGGGATCATTACAAAAAAAAAAAAAAAAAAATCAAACGCATATTCCACCTTATCTGCTTTCTTGCTTGTATCCCACTAAAGAAAAGTAGGACCATAATATTAGCACATCGTGTTGTTAGAACATCCGCTAAACTTGTTAGGAAGAAAAATAACCTCTGCTAACCCAAATTTCCTTTGATTGATTCCCAAAAAAAAAAAAAAGGTTAAGAGAAACAAGTCTTGCTCTCTCATGCAGTGAAATCAACCCTTCAATATTGCAAACAACTTCTACTACCTATCTCCTATAATATTTCTCTGTATTGTGGATGGATACTCTTTCAATAGCATCCCATTTGTGCAAAAGAAGTGTGACCATTAAGTTCATATTAAGAGTCACAAGTAAAAAACCTGAAGGGAAAAAAAAGAAAAAGACCCAAAAAAAAGGAAGAAAAAAAAAGAAGTGAACAAAGTAAGATTTAAAAAAGAACATAATACGCATACAAAAAGGTTTTAGGACGTACTTTGCCGAACGAATATCTATGGGTGTATTTGGATAGAAGATTATTTGTAAAAATTATTTAACCAAATATTGTAATACTTTTTGTGATGTGATATGTTTGAGATAAAAAAAGGTGATTGAAAATTATGTTTATAATGCAAGCAAAGTAATATTTGAAATTTTTTTCCCAAACCGACCCCATGCTTTTTCTGCCCAAATTAGGTAGTCTCACAAAATTCAAGAATAGATATCCAGGACTAGGGATAACGGAAGTGAGAATGGAATCAAAGTGTATAACCACTTGACAAAAGCAAAAATTTGGGTAAATTTGGTCTTGTAGGTTTGATGCTCAAATTTGCCACATCTTTGATATTTGAATTAATGAGATGGTGACATGTGCTCTTATTGTTGGAGAGAATTTCCCTTCATTATACTTCAATAAAATTAATTAAAAATTATTTTCCAAAATCAACACCATTCATAGTATATTTTATCAGTTGTACATAAAATATCGTGTGAAATTGACTAAGTTTTACCCTCTGATTAATAATTAACAATTTGTTACAATTTTGACTCATTTTTCATTGTTCAAATGTTTCATGAAAATTACCAAAGTATTCACAAAAAGAGTGCCATTTTTAGCATGTTAATCTAGAGATCAAGCGAAAATTAATGACACAATCGGATGATTTATGAGGTTATAAAATTTTAGATAAAGGTAAATAGGTAATCCATAAGGATAAAATATGTGCCACTACTCCAAGCTTTCACACCCAACGAAGCCATATATAGTTGAAGGTGGGTAATTGCACTCCCTCAACTTTGGTAAAATCACAACAGCATTAGGAAAATTGAGAAGATTTTAAATTATATTATACTTGCCCTCCCCCTTCCCCCTCCCTCAAATATGTAAAATGACCTTTTATAGTTGTGATAAGTGTGTATTTTGAGTATTTTAAGTGTGTTTTAGTTATTTTTATAGTTAATTAATTAGGTTTCTAGTGAATTATGCATTTTAGGGTTTAGGTGTGAAAAATTATAGTTCTATGTGTTTAAAGTGGTGAAAACTTCATGTTTTTGTAAGTTTAATGATGCAACCATCAAATGAGTGATTTGAGAAGATGATTAGATGGTTATAAAGAGAATATGAAGTGCAAAATACTCAAGAGATGAAATGCAATCAAGTATACACGAAGAGAAGTTTGACAATTTTGACATCTTTTGATATTTCGGTTATATCTTGAGCTATAAGTATCGGATTGAGGTAATTCTTAAGCCAACACATAGCTCCATATTTTGTATGAGACATTGAAATCCAATTCATGCGTTTTCCTAATCAAAATGTCAAAATACAATCGGTCATTTTTGTTATCAAAAGCTGAAACAGGGATTGACCAGTTAAGGGTATTTTGGTCATTGCTTAGTATACAAAGTTTCAAATTGGATGATTTTTAAAGCATTGGAAATCTAACTCAAAAGCCTAAAACTTTCATGTTTTGCATAAGATCTAGTTCAGCCTTTATCATCGAGAAAATATCAATGGAAATTGGTGCAAAAATAGAGCAAAATTGAAGGCTGACTACAATTAAGAAAACCTACAAAAGAAGCAAAACGTGGCGTCATACGTAGGGCTGCAATCGAGTAGAGTTTTGGCCTTATCGAGCCGAGGCTTGACTTAATTTTATTGAACTCGAACTCGAGCAGCTGACAATTTAAAGCTCGAGCTCGAAAACAATAAAAAATAATTATTTTATTTAAAAAAATAAAATAATATTTTTTCTTAATAAATAATAAAATATTAAGGATATATATGTAATTTTACTATTAAAATAAAAAAGTATATATATATATATATACTTAAAATAAAAAAATAAAAAATATATATACTTAAAATAAAAAAATAAAAAATATATATATACTCGAACTCGCGAGCCACTAACGAACTTAATATTTTGAACTCGAGTTCAAGCTCGATTTCGACTCGAGCGGCTGGCGAGCGGTTCGGTTCATTTGCAGCCCTAGTCATACGCGACCTCATGCTTGTGTTTTCATAGGTCACGTTTTCTTCAATTGCGGCTACAACTTGCTCTATAACTTTTACTCTGTTCACACAAGCTTTTTAACCAATTTCTCTGCAAGAATTCTGACTGGATATGAGCAAGTAAGCATAGAAACTTCAAGAAGCAACTTTTGGTGATTTTAAGAGACAAAATTACCAACTAGAAATAACACATTTTGAGCTTGAATTCTCTATAATTAGCGGCCCTTGGAGAGCTTATATTGATAACTTTGGAAGGCCAGAGACACAACCAAAAATGTAGTTTTCACTAGTTTTTCTTAGTTTATAAGTGTATTATAGTTAGTGTAGTTTATCCATCTTGTACTTGTAGCTAGATTTGGATGAAGAATTAAGGAACAAAATGGAGAGCTTGGAACTCATGTGACAAGGGTGACTACTTTGCTATCACTTTCTATTTTGTATTTGAGTTATATTTAGCTACAATACAAGTATGGTCTTTTCTTTCATTTTCTTCATGTTTTACTAAAGTTTATGCCTAAAGTTATGAATAAACTTTCTATATCTTGTTAATGATATTTATTTGGTTTATTTGATGATATTATTTTGAGCAAGTTATTTAGCACTTTTGCCTTTCTAATCATAATTAACTGCCATTCATTGTAATAATCTTAAGATGTTAAGTTTGTAATAAGAACTGGGATTTGACACTAGTTTAAAAAAGTGTTAAACCTAGGTAGCTCACTTATTAGAGTAGCGGTGCACCTTTGTGGCTTTGGTGGCCTGTTCCGTATAATTTCATAGAAGAAATGAACTTGTAATTGGTTTCATAGCCACGAGAATAGGTATGGTTTAGTTATAAGTATAATTGTTTCACTATGAGAGTACGTTTCAGATACATTAAGAAATTATGCTATAATTAGTCAAGATAATCACATTTAATTAACAAGTAATTTCACTTGTAAGAGGAGTAAGAAATTCCATAGCCTTAGAAGCTTTCTATTACTCTTATCTCATGTTTATATTATAGATTTAATTTCTTACATTTGTGATAGTCTAAATAATAAGGGAGTTTGAAAATCATCGGCAATTGACAATCTTTCTTGTGAGATCGACACCTAGTATTCCCTATACTCCATAAATGATTTGTATACTTGCACAAAATGAGATGTTTAGATTTTATTAAAATTTGGTGCATGGTAGAATCTCATCAAGTTGCATTGTCCCCTAAAACTATTAAGATATCATAATGACTATCTTTTGTTGGACTCTGGGATCTAGTTTTAAGTTATATAATGATTGATCAATTTGGATTGAAAGTTATTTGAAAGCTTTTCTTGACTATAGCAATATTTTATGTGAAGTATGTGAGATGAAAAAATGTTGGAGAACGTATGTTAAGACTAATAAGATATATTTTTAAATTTTTTTCTAAATGTTTTATGTTCTTAACTCAAATAAGTAGAATGATATTATTGCTAAACTAAAGTCACAAAACTAGATTTAATGATACATGCAACAAAAATGTGCATTAAATAGTGTGTTATCAAGTCGAAACATCATATTCGCTCCGCTATTGTTCACCACTTGCAGTTGAAAATAATACCCTTAAAGTTACTTGTTGCTTAGGGAATGGCTCCACATTTTTCATGGATTGGGACAATTTTGATTGTTCAATTCATGGACTAAATGGCCTGTTTGACAAATGAGTTTTTGGCTAAGTTTGTCTCCTACCAATGTTTTGATAACTTTAGCTATAGAAATTTCAAAAAACTTCTTAAAAATTTTAAAATTACACACTTCAAAATATCCAAAATACAAAAAAAAAAAAAAAAAAATTCCCTTCCTCCTTTTCCTTTTTTTTTTTTCCTTTCCCACATCAACCCACTACCACTTTCGGCGCCGACCACCTCTTTCGATGCTGGCCATCTTTTCTGGCACTGACAGAGGTAAGTTTTTTTTTTTCTTCTCCCTTTCCCTCATCCTCTCTCTCTCCTCCTCTCCTCCCTTCTTCTCCTCTTCCCCGCCATCTCTCTCCTTCCCTCTCCCCCCTGCACAGATCGTGTGACCAAATCTGGTTGCGCAATCTCCCCTTCCCCTATGCAATCTGGCCGCACAACCAGATCTAGTCGCACAGCCAGATTGCATGACCAGATTTGGTCTTGCGATTTGCGTAGGGGGGAGGGAGAGATTGGCAGGGGAGGGAGAGGGGGGAAGAGAGGTGGCAGGGAAGAGGGGAAGGGAGGAGGAAAGGAACGGAAGGAGACGGAGAGAGGAAAAAGAAAAAAAAATTTCTACTGCTGATGGCGGTGGGAGGGATAGGAAGAGAGGGAGACGGGGAAGAGGGGGAGAGAGAAAAATGCAAAAAAAAAAAAAAATTGTTGCTGTTGCTGCAACATGCGACGGGGGAGGGGGAAGGGAGAAGAAGAAGAGAGGAAAGAAAAGAAAATAGAAAGAAAGAAAAAGAAAAAAGAAAGAGAGAGAAAAAAAGAAAAAAAAAGAAAAGAAAAAAAGTTTTCCATGTTAAATATTTTTCCTATAACTTATATAGTAAAGTTTTATGTAAACATCCAAAAAATTCATTTGCCAAACCAATTATTTATATTCCGCCCAAGTATACCTATAGCATAGGTACCATAGTGGGGCAAAAATGGGTCAATTTTATCATAATTCAATCCTCAGTTTTCAGCTAAAACCCTTTTTTTTTTGTCATGATAACAGAATGTATTACCTAGTTAATTAGCTAGTAATTAATCCAAAACCAGATTGTCTTTTAGCTCAAAGTATTAAGAATTTATGTTGCTCTTTGGCTGCATTTAGTCCCAATAGAATTTCTTGGAAATTTTTAGCTAGAGCGGCAGCTCTTCTACCTTAAGTCTACCATAGAATTTTTTTTCAGAAACATTACTCTATTTGAATTAGCTATTTTTGAAATATTTTATTGTAACAATATAGTTGAAAAACTTTTACCGTAGATGAGGTTATTTTTTGTATTTTTGGTGTTGTTTTTAAGATTGTTTTTTATGTTTTTGATGTTGTTTTTTTTATGTTTTTGAGGTTTTTTTTTGTATTTTTGAAGTTATTTTTGATGTTTTTGAGGTTATTTTTATTTGTGTATTACTGTAGTATTGTAGTTGCAAAACTTGTTTTTAAAAAAATCCTCAATCTAAACAGAGCTTTTTTTTCTAAAAACAGGGAAGGGAAAAAAGAAAAGATCATTTGACTTTATTGCTAGGCCTTACCTAGTTGGTCCTTTCAAATTTCCAACTCCAAAAAATAATACTAATAATATGAAAACTCAAAACAACAATCACTTGAAGATGGATGTAAATATAGTAAAAGTTCTGAAAATCTTTTAGTAATTGTCTTATGGCTTGTTCCCCTAAATTGGGTCTTGGATTGGCTACATAATTCGAACCCGACTTTGGCTGGACAGATCTTCCAAGCACATCAGCCTCAAAGCCACTTAGTAACCAGTTACTAAAGCCCATCCCTCCTCTTTTCTTTGGTCATTCTCTTTCTAGTAAAGTGTAAACGGAATTTCATCTGATCTAATTTAAATTCACGAATTGGTTTAGTCAATTGAGCTCCCATATTTTTGTACAGGGAATTTTAGCTAGTTGATTATGCCCAAATAATTTGACACTAAATTCTATCACCTAATTATCTACTTCAACGTGTATTTTTCACCTAAATTAATATTTGTATACTACTTCGCATAAAAGATAGGGCTCGGGTCAACTGTGAAACTGCAAAGTTAGAAGTTAAAAATCCATTTGGATTATTATTTTTGGAAGTTTTTGTAAAAAATTGTATTGTAATAATTTAATATACGTGATGTAAAAACGTGATTAGAAAATATTTTTAAGGCAAATGTAAAAATATTTTGGTAGAAAATTGCAATCCAAACACCATTAAACAGACGACTTGTCATGATACTTGTTGACGCAAAAGTCCATGAAAATTTCCTAGTCAATGGGATGAAGTGAGTAGCCATGAGCATAGCTACGACTAAGAGTCAACAGTTATTTTCATCATCTCTGCAACTTTTCTTGTTGACGGCGAGTAGGGAAAAGTTGCAAATTGAAAAGTGTGATTCCATGAAATTTAGATGAAGTTTTGCGGAGTTTAGAGGTGAATTACTTCTGGGACTTGTGCCATCCCTTGCAGTGATTCGGTGGATAAGAGAAATAGTAGAAACCAGTAGATGCATTTCCTCCTATCTTCGTTCTTCATTGTTTTCGTGGCACAGCCAAGGGAAGATTTGACTGAATCATGTAGCTCTGCAGCAACTTATTTGCTTGAAAAACAAATTGATTTGCAATAGCCATTTGAACTGCTGTTTCTTTTAGTTTTGCCCCATATTCTCCATGCATGTTCTGCTAGGTTTTTAGCAATTAACTGTGGTTATTTTTATTTTTTTCTCCTTGTAAATATCCTTTCTACGGATAGATTCCAAAATTGGTGCTACATTTAATGCTTTATGAACAATTTAACTCTTACTTTGTTTATGTACCATTCATTTGGGCCTTGGTTTCTATTATACAATAAAGACTATGTACTCATTTTAAATATGCTTTGGACCAATTCCCAGGTGAGTTGTGGTTCGCTAATTTTCCTTACATCCTATTAATATTTTTTTTTGGTTCATGTCTCCAATTAGATTCCTAATGCATTTATGCCAAACTTTCCTCCATCTTTATTGCTCTCACTCTAACCAATTTACTCCTCAGGTTTTTTCCTCCCTGGTTAGTCATCCTTCACCCTCTTGATTTTAGTGCTCATTTATCTGTTTCATGTTACGTCTTTTAATGCTTTCATTGTACTCATGTATTTGTTTTCACGTTTTGCCTTCTTTGATGATCATGTAGCTTTAGCACATTGCTAACTGAAATCTTCTTTCAATCCTTTCTTTTTTTATTTTTAACTTCACTACATTGCTAACTGAATTCTTCTTTCAATCCTTTTTTTTTAATTTTTAACTTCGCTACATTACACATCCTGTAAAACATATTATGAGATACAAGAAGGTGAACACCACACATATTGTTTATTCTATAGGGTTTTAACATATATTCCTTAAATATACATATGTATATGTACGCATGCATGCTGTTTCAGAGGATTATACTTATATCTACACAAATAAATGTATACAATATCTAAACCTCTTTGGAAGCATACATGCATGTAGGCCAACTTTAAAGTTTTAGTCAATTTTCTATTTTTATCCATTTATTTTTTATTGTTGTACTTGCAGGTAATAAAGATATTTCCTGTTTTTATTTCTAATATTTTTGGCTTAATGTATTCATTAATCATAGTGAGGCTGTTTGTATTAACTTATGCAAAAAATTTTATGGGCATTTAAATTTTTTGTGGAAATTTTAAACTTTTTACTCTTTCATCATTTAAAAACTTAGATAAGCATTTTGTGAATCATGTTTCAATATGCTAGCATATTAATTTCTTTGTTAACTCTATTTTTTGCTTTGAATAATTATTTTCATAGTTAACACGTTAGCCTTTTTGCCAACAAATTTTTG
This sequence comes from Coffea eugenioides, assembly GCF_003713205.1. Taxonomy (NCBI): domain Eukaryota; kingdom Viridiplantae; phylum Streptophyta; class Magnoliopsida; order Gentianales; family Rubiaceae; genus Coffea; species Coffea eugenioides. The sequence continues at coordinate 25,703,118 of NC_040045.1, read as the reverse complement.
CTCGTTCATTTATGGTAGCCTGTTTTTGCAAATGATAACCCTTCATGTTTCTGGATAGTAGTTTATATGTCGTATTATTTCTGTGCCTTCATCTTCAAGTGGCACTATGCAAAGAATACTTTAGCTTTCTGGTATATTATACCTTGCATAAAACTTTCTTTACAGATCATATTCCTACATCAAGAGGTTTAATTATCTCTTTATCTTTATATTATACCTTGCATAAAACTTTAGTCTGCATAAAGTTGTTTTATGCTCTGCTATATGTACACAATCTGTTTGGCTGTTAATTCTCTTTCTTTTCCTTTTATAATTATTCATATCTTTCACTTACACTCCTTTCCACAAAACCCTCCAACCCATTCCTCCCCAAAAACTACTATCTTAATAAATAATAACCTTACAAAAAAATAGTTTAAAAACAATATTAACTTTCTTGACATAAACCTTGATTTCATGACACATTAATAAAGAAACAAATTATGAAAAAAAAATCGGGCAACTAGTTAAAGTAAATGGTCTTATTGAATTAAACTATTTGTACTTCAATTAAATAGTCTTGATTGAATTAACACGAGTTCTTATTGTTGGTTTTGATATCAATAAGACTTGAAGGCAACATGATCCTTCTTTATTACCGAATTCTAAACAGATTTTAAGTTTAATCCAAGATATTTGATTGAATAGGGATGGCGATCTAAATCAATTACTACATGGGAAGCACAAATAGTTTACACAGTTGATAGGCATTTTTTATGCCATGCAATAGTTTTGATGAACTTGTTTGATTTTTAACCGTGGAAAAATTGTGATTGGTTGTTGCTATCTCATGTACTTGCTAGTTCATGTATTCCATGTTTTTATGTTTATAGTTGCTTGACCACCAATGACAAACCATCTATCCTATTGTTTGAGCAATGAGAGTTGGCTAACAATACTAGATCAGAATTCATGAGCCCTAAATTATAGATTCATAAAACCGGAGATACATTTAGGTGGATTTAATTGGTGTAATCTCATTGTTTGCATAAACTTATGCTTAGTTGTTCAACCATGAAAGCAGATGAAGACTAGGTATATGTATACTTGTCATTAGCAAAAGTAATATTCAAATATCTTAGGAAATTACATCCCCCGCAAAAGTAATAGTTTCAATTAACCAAATCACATCGTAGTTATGAGCATTTAAGTGAGTCAAAAACCTAGAACTATCTTCTTATTGGTTCTCACTTATCATATCAATAGTTGTTACTTTTACTAGTTCATTGCTGTAATTGCACTTTACTTTTATTTGTGATAGGTATGGGCATGTATATAAAAACAATCTCTGTCTCAAGTTTTAAATTTCTAAATATCCCACAAACGACCACAAGTATATAGGTCATGTTTGAGTGTAGGGTTTTAGGTCGTTCCCACAGGGAAGAGTGATCAATTACTGATGCTATTTGAACTCTTTTATTATTTAGATGCTCAATAATGCTAGAAAGTAAATGTAAACTACAAACATACAATAAAAAGGAAGTAAGTCAACAATATAAAGCTCCTAGGGAATGGAATTCCTAACCACATTTTGCTAGCAATATTACTTGGGTAATTGAACACTAGCACCTTGGTTAGTCATGGCTTAATTTTCTTATGCACGTGAAACCTACTCTCATAGTGAATCAACTATATTTATAACTAATCTATACATAGTCTCATGATTATGAAATTAGCTACAAGTTCATAAACTTCTATGAAATTACTATAAAACAAGTCACAAAGATGCACATCTATTCTCGTGAGTGCACTCCCTAAGTTTAGCACTCTCTTGAACTAACATCGAATTACAACTTTCGTTGATAATCCAATGTCTTCAAATAATCAAAACTAACAGCCAGTTGATTATGGTTGTAAGAACAAAAGTGCTAAATAACTAACTCAAAGCAATAGTATCAACCTCCTAAGCAAATCTCACAAAAAAATCATAGCAAATTCATCCAACCCAAGGCATAAAACTTTAGTTAAACATAAAGCAAATGAAAATGCAATCCAATCTTGTATTCAAACTAACAAAGGAATCAACTTCTCTATCTTCATCTCCATTTGGTTCATTATTGAGCTGATACAAGAACTGAAGAACAACCCACTAATTTTAAACTAATCCTATACTAATCAAACCTAGATTAAGAAAACTAAGGATTTCTAGTTTTAGATCTATATTTTGATGGTGTTTTTCTCCCCCCATTTTCTTTGCAAAAATCATCCAAGATAAGTCCCTTTTATAGGGAAAAGGAAAGGCTCAATTATTACGCAAGTTACGCTACTTTTTTTATCCACAGATTGCTACCCTGTTTCTGCTGAGAAATTACCAAGAAACTACTTCCAAAGTAGATCTGAGAGGGGATCCATGAACTTGAGGTCCGCAAATCCGTCCATGAGCTCGTCATTTTGCTTTGTTCTTCACCAGTCTTCTACTCTTTGCTTGCAATCCATCCATGAATCCGGGTCCATATTAATATGAAAATTTCTCCATGAAGAAAGATGAATTAGTTCTTCTGCAAGACACAAAAATTGTAGTCGTTTGAGATAGCTTTCTAATGGCTAAAGAATCAAGCTATTTCGAGATCCAGGGACTGAGTTATGACCAAAACACTAATGAATGGTTAGGAAGCATTGTAGAAGAAAAGTGCTTCAGTAATTTGGACTTTTCGCTATGAAAACGTGAGAACTGGATTTTGGTGTCTTCTCAATCCAGGCTTTGTAGCTGAAGTTATAGCCAATGTACCAAAATATATCATTACTGCCAATGCTTTTCTTCTTGTTTCTTGCTTGCATTTCATCCTTTGGTACTTCATGTCACATGATTTCCACTTCAAACCATCAACAATCATGCAAGTATCTTCTCGCTTCTCTTTAATTGATGATTGAATTATCGAAACCTATAAAAAGATGAAATTTCTGCACTTAAGTCCATAGAAATGCAAATTTCTTACTTAATCACAAAAATGCAAAACTTAACTTGAAACCTAGTTATTTGACTCAAATTTAAATGAAAACACACTAAAATGCACATAAACAACCAAACACAAATGTGCAAAATTAGCAATTATCAATTTGAAATTGTTTAGATAATAGAATAAGTGATTAGCCTTGGTAATTGCTATTGTTACTTGTGGATCAACCTTAATTTACGCTGTACTCGTTCAATGACCTATATACTTACAATTGCAGATAATTAAAATTTTAATTTGAACATATAGTCCACATCATATTTATAGTTGATGCTTTGTTTGAGATCCTAAAGATTGTGATGCACCGTTCCTTTGAAAGACCTGAGATTCATCAATTTGGATAAGTCTCCAGGATTGTAAAACATCGAATGAGTCAAGTATCTCCAACTGCTTGCCCAACCTATCTAACCGCAGCTTAGGGCCAGAGAAAGAGCTCAGGAGATAAAAGATATCTTAAACGTTCGAATTTCCCTAGCATGTTGGGTATTTTTTCAAAACATTGACTATCAATTAAATCAAGAGGGGAGGGCGAAAGAGAAGGATGGTGGGGGATGTAGAAAGTGTAATTGATATGTATGAGAGAGAGAGAGAGGGGGGGCTTTAAATAAAAAGGATTTTAGAAATATTTAAATAAAAAGGAAAAGATTTAAGTTCTAATAAATTCTAAATGCATAGCAAGTTCAAAGAAATAAACAAAAACAAGGAAAGAAAGTCATTTGTTGATATAGGGAAAAGACACAAAAAAGTAGTGAGGAATTCCATAACTCTAAGAGTTTTCTATTGTTATTTTTATTTCATCTTTGTAGTGTAGATTTAATTTCTTACACTTGTGATAGTCTAACTAAAAAAGGAATTCGAAAACCATTGATATATAATTGGCAATCTTCCTTGTGAGATCGACACCTAATATCTCTGTATTCGATAAACAATCTGTATACTTGCAGAAAACAGGGTAATTTGGGTTTATTAAAATGTAGTGCATGATAGAACCTCATTAGATTTTACAGTGGATTTGTTTGGAGATTTGGAATAGTTAGGATTTCGTGTCAATTTTCTCTATCCTTTTACCGCCCTATAAATATTAACTTATGGGGGTGGTATGGTAGCTTTTAGAGGCACGCTTTGATGACACAAAATTAGCTAGTTTTTACCGACAAAAACATCTAGAGAAGTTAAGGTTTTCACCACAACTTTTGTAGTTGCTTAGTCATGAGGTGTTCTTGTAAATTTTGTATCTAAAGACAAAATTGCAAGAGAAGCTTGAGGAACTTTATTTCTACTACTGGAATTACAATTTGTTCAATCTTAACTCTTAACGTTTTCACTACAACTTTTGTAGTTGCTTAGTGGTGAGGTATTCTGGTCACTTTTTTATCTAAAGACAAAATTGCAAGAGAAAATTGAAGAGTTTTATTTCTACTATCGGAATAAAGATTTCTTCAACTTTAGATCTTAAGGTTTTCAGCACAAATTTTGTAGTTGCTTAGTGGTGAGGTATTCTCGTAACTTAAGTATTTGAAGACAAGATTGCATGAGGAGCTTTGTTTCTACTACTGGAATAAAGATTTCTTTAACCTTAACTTTTATTTTTACTTGTTTTTATTCATGATTTGTTTCAAGAAAAAAATGTACTTTCATCCTAAATCTGTTTTTTTTTTTCAAAAAAGGGTATATACTATATCTAAAACTTAAAATAACTCAACTTTTTTTTAAAAAAATGAAATCCGGGTTACTTTATTGGATAAAAAATAAGGAGGGCATACATGGAAAGCAAAGCCAAAAAAACACTAGCGCTATCTTAACCTACGCCCTAACTCTACGCAAACTTGGAACACCCATCTGATCAAGAGCAACGTCACCTCTCACCAAGCGAGGCAAATCACGCAATGAGCCATACGTTAGAGTTGAAGCTTGATATGGCCAAAGCCTACGATAGAGTCTCTTGGCCGTTTTTGCTTTAGGTGTTGCAAAGGTTTGGGTTTGGTGAGGTATGAATTGATATGATATGGAGACTTATTTCGAATGTGTGGTTCTCCGTAATAATCCTAAATCTGTTATAAGCACCTAAGTTTGTTTTGTCCTAGAATTGAGATGAACTTGTTTGATTTTAACCATGGACTAATTGTGGTTGATTGTTACTATCTCATGTACTTGCTAGTTCATGTATTCCATGTTTTTATGTTTATAGTTGCTTGATCACCAATTTCAAACCATATATCCTAGTGTTTGAGCAATAAGAGTTGGCTAACAATAATAGATCAGAATTCATGAGCCCTAAATTGTAGATTCAAAAATGCGGAGATACACTTAAATGGATTTAATTGGTGTAATCTCATTATCTTCATAAACTTATGCTTAGTTGTTCAACCATGAAAATAGATGAAGACTAGGTACATGTATACTTGTCATTAGCGAAAGTAATATTCAAATATCTTAAGAAATTACATCCCTAGCAAGACAAGAGTAATAGTTTCAGTTAACCAAATCACATCGTAGTTATGAGCATTTAAGTTAGTCAAAAAGATACGACTATCTCCTTATTGGTTCTCACTTATCATATCATTAGTTGTTACTTTTACTAGTTCATTTTTGTAGTTGCACTTTACTTTTATTTGAAATTGTTTAGATAGTAGAATAAGTGATTAGCCTTAGTAATTGCTATTGTTATTTGTGGATCAACCGTAGTTTATGTTGTACTCATTCAATGACATATATACTTGCAGATGGGGATAATTAAAGTTTTAATTTGAACACATAGTCCACGTCATATTTATGGCTGATACTTAGTTTGAGATCCTAAAGATTGTGATGCACCATTCCTCTGAAAGACCTAAGATTCATCAATTTGGATATGTCTCTAGGATTGTAAGACCTATTATCAAATGAGTTAAGTATCTCCAACTGCTTGCCCAACCTCTCTAACCACAGCTTTGGGCTAGAGAAAGAGCTTAGGAGATAAAAGATATCTCAAATATTCGAATTTGCCTAGCATGTTGGGTATTTCTCCAAAACATTGACTACCAGTTAAATCAAGATGGGAGGGCGAAAAAGGAGGATGGTGGGGGATGTAGAAAGTGTAATTGATATGTATGAGAGAGAGAGAGAGAGAGAGAGAGAGGCTTTAAATAAAAAAGGTTTTGGAAAGATTTAAATAAAAAAAAGGGAAAAGATTTAAGTTCAAAGAAATTCTAAATGCATAGGAAGTTTAAAGAAATAAAAAAATTAAGCAAAATGAAAACCAAGGAAAGAAAGTCATTTGTTGATGCAGGAAAAAAACACAAAAAAAACAAACTGATTTGATTTGATTTGCCAACATGCATGTAGTTTTGTATTGTCCTTCATTGAAAATTACTGATAATTTCGAATTCAATACGAGTAAAAGCTGTGAATTGCAGAGTATGGGATGGAGTCAAGAAACATGCGTTGGGTTGTGAATTGTAGAGTATGGGATGGATCTTATTATGAAAAATAAAGAGCTGGAAATAGTTTAGATTGGTTATATTAATGTTTCTTAAAATAGTAGAGAATAGTAAGGTTTCCTTAATGTGGTATTAAAACCAATAAATTTTTCACAATGAGTTTTCCGTAACGTTGGCCAATCATCTTAGTTTGGTATTATGCTTATGTAGATAATCATCTTATTTTTAATTAAGGTTAATAAAAAAGTTAAGGGAATTGGAGAAAGTTTCCTTGTTAATTTAGCCCTCTCTTGTTAAAACACAAAAAAATAGATGGCCTCCTCCAACTACATTGCTCTGAATCTGTTCTCTGCCAACAGCTTGTGAGCACAAGAAAAGTTTGAGCAACTAAACAGAGTGAGACTAACCAAACCAAAATACCAAAATAATCACACACTATCTCCCAATTAAATTGACACACTTTTCTTGGTTCTTCCTTGTTAATCAAACACTAAAAGTGAAGGATCATATAACAAATTGGTATCTTTCCCCAATAGAATACATGTAAAGATGGACGCAATACATACAAATACTACCGACACAAGAAGATCTAACCAGCTGACAATCTCGTTGCCCCTTGTCATGCTAGATCCATTTGCGGCCTGATAGAAGGCAACAAGAAACGATTAAATGGTTCAGAAAATTGGTAATAGAGGCAAGTATTCATACAGCTTTAGGCAACATGCAAATGAAAGATGGTGCAAGACTTTAGGCAAGAGTTTTCAATACAGAAAATTGGTAGTAGAGGCAAGTATTGTTTTCTTAAGAAACCTGAGGATCAGAAATTCCTGCAACAAACCTTAGTAGAGTTTTAACAAATGTTTCAGACTTTTGGAAGTGGATCTATTTTTTCATGAAACAAGGGAATGACAACAAAGATGTGTTGTCATAGCCAAAAAAATTCATGTTATGACAATATTTTAGTGATTTTTCTTGTAACAAAAATATGTGTTTTACTAATGACAATAACACAAGTTCTCACCAAAAAATTAACATTATGGGACAATAAGCACCATTGTCATTAAAGTTAATTTATTTATGACAAAATTATATATTGTCACAGGTGTTGTAATTAAATTTGATATATATCAGATAATATTTAAGGCAAAAGCGGCTAAACAGCAAAACAAATCTGACTCCACGGCAAATATATAGATTGCATGGTTTATAATTTAAAAATAAAAAGGAAACAAGATGAAAAACAAATATAAACAGCACAAGCGAATCAAACTAATGTAAAGTCTGCCAACTAAACTTATAAATTTATAATCAATAAAAAAATTGTCTTGCATCTTTTCCTACTTAACTTATATATTTCATTCTATTCAATTGTAATTCTTTGGCATCTTATATTTAACAATCCTTGAGAAAAAAATTGATAACATTGCTGCAAAAAAAGAAAAGTTACTAAATCCAAACAAAAAAAATCTAAAAAAAAAATTTTCCACCAACATTTTGTCCTCCCAATCCTCCACAGGCACCAGGCACTTGCAGGGGAAACAATTCTTAGTAACTGAGAATGGAATCAAAGTGCATCATCACTCAACAAACATGTCATATCATTTTGTACTACGAATTAAAGTAAATAGTATTTGATTGAATTAACACAAGCTCTGATTGCTGGTTTTGACATCAATAAGACTTGAAGGCAACACGACGATTCTTTATCACCAAATCCTAAACAGATTTTAAGTTTAATCCAAGATATTTGATTAAATAAAGATGGTAATCTAAAACAATTAATTACATGGGAAGCACAAATGGTTTAAATAGTTATTAGGCATTTTTTAAGCCATGCAACATTTTTTTTATGAGTACATGATATGACGGTAACACATACTGATCTATTAAATTTAATTTATGAGAGAGTATGTCAACCCATTTCCAAAGACAAGGAAATAAGCAAAATATTTTGATTTCACCTTGCAGTATGGAAGGCAATGCTTTCAAATATAAACTTAGTTCCTCATCACCAAACTTCTTAATCAGTCACGGAACAGGAATTACATTAGATGATGTTTCAGATAAACCAAAGTAAATATTTGGAAGCTAAAACTAAAAAGAATCTCACAGAGCCAGTACTATGATCTTGTTTCTTCCGAAGAGGAAAAAAAGATAAAAAAAAAAACGCAATAGTCATTAAAAAGATAAAAGAAATTATTGAATGATGTAGGCGAAGCTTATCAAAATTGAGATTGGAACTAGATGCTAAGAAAATGAGAATTCCAAGAACCGTAAATTGAATATTAAAAAGAGAAAAATTGGAGGAGAAAAAAGTAAAAGGAGAAAAAGAGTACCTGCAGATGATCTTAACCGAAGGCACGCGACTTATTTTACCATAATATTCTCCTTGTTGACCATTCTCCATCCTAACTCTCTTGTTGAATTCTTCAGGCATGTCCTCTAGAGATACCTCTTCTAGGGTGGTTACATATTTCAACCCATCTGGAATCATTTCCAATTCTTTACACCCATAAATCCGTAAACCTAAGAGCTTAGGCATGGCCCCCTCATCCACTTTCCACTGCTTCAAGTTACCCAAAAAAGCAAGCTCGAGATGTTTTAGTTGGGGAAATCCCATCAAGTGGCACATCATTTCATGGCCCATTTGGCAAGAGGGGCCCAAGTTCCAGTATTCTTAGCTTAGGAAGCTTCTCGAGTATTGCCATTGGGTCTTCCGCAATTTCAGTCCACTGCAATTTCAATTGAGTAAGTCCTGCAGGGTCAGGAAACATATGGGATTGGTAATCCGGTAACTTCTTGCATAAACAATTCACGATCTCTAATTCATGAATATTCCTACTAAACAACACCCTTGAAAGAACATGGTTTGGAAACATGGTTTGGAGGATAGAAACTCTGACTTTGAACCCCTTAAGCTTAAGGCTGGGTACTCTAGAAGAAGAAGGGGTCATCTTTCTACCCATCCCAGATATTCTGGGAGTAAAACTAGCTCTTTTAGCCTTCGACATCCCAGGGGCAGACTGCAAAGAGTTTCTAGTAGAACTTTATCCAAAACAAGTAAAATCTCAGGGTTGGAAGAATGGTCTAAACATAGACCAGGAAAGGCCACGGTGGTTGGCCCAGTGCAGTTATCAAAACAACTCCTATAATCCCATGAAGATTCTCATGTGGAATGTAAGGGGGGCAGGTAGCTCCGCCTTTAGGAGTCATCTTATGCAACAACTAGACATTCACAAACCCAGCATAGTGATTATCACGGAGACAAAAGTTTCTGGTGACGTTGCCACCAACATGTGTAAAAGCCTTCCCTACACCAGATTTTCCATCATGGACGCTATAGGTTTTAAGGGCGGAATATGGATCTTGTGGGATGACCATGAAGTGCACTTGGATATCCTTCAAAAGACTGAGCAGGAAATCCATGCTCTAGTCAAGGTACTGCCCTCTTCCCCCTCCTGGCTTTTAAGTGCAATATACGCTAGTCCTAATCTTGAATGTAGAAAAATATTGTGGAACAACCTATGCTCTGTTGCTAGTACTTTTTCCTTTCCTTGGCTCTGTATTGGGGACTTCAACGAAGTCCTAAACTCTTCTGAAAAATTTGGGGGGAAAGGGGTTAATTCAAAAAGAATCTCTCTGTTTAGAGACTGCATCAACAGCTGTGGCCTCATGGACTTGGGCTTTGTTGGGGCTAAGTTCACTTGGCTTAACAAAAGATATGATGGGGGATTAATTTATGAAAGAATTGATAGGGCCCTTTGTAACACGGAGTGGAGAACCCTTTACCCTGAAGCCTCTGTTTACCATCTGGTTAGAACACGTTCTGACCACTGTCCTATCCTTGTTAAACTGCACAATGCTACCCCTCCTCGAAATCTGAGACCTTTTAGATTTGAAAAATTCTGGTTTTCTAACCCCCACCTTGGAGGACATTGTTCTCTCTTTCTGGACAAACTCAACTGACTCTCTTCATGCCATTATTCCCCCTTTCCAAGAGAAATTAAAAGTTTGGAGCAAAGTGTCATTCCCCAACATTTTCAAAGAGAAAAAAAGGCTTCTAGCCAGAATTTCAGGAATCCAAAAAGCTCTCCAAATTAGACATTCTAACTTTCTGGTTTTGCCTAGAAAATGAGCTTCAAGCCCAATTTAAATCTATTTTAAGCCAGGAAAAAGACTTGTGGGCTTTAAAGTCTCGAACCGATGCTGCCCTTTGGGATGATTTGAACTCTAAGTTTCTACAAACTACCACCATTTGTAGGAGAAGAGCTAATAAAATCTTGGGGCTGAAAAATACTGTTGGCGATTGGACCTCTGATGATCGCAGCCTTAAGATGCTTATCACAAACCACTTCAACAATGTCTACACCACAGATTTTTCCTATTCCTATTTGTCTCCTCAATCCTCCCCCAGTAGCACCCCAAAAGTTCCAGCAGATGCCTTACCCATTCTTCTAGCTCTTCCTTCTGAAAGGGAAATCAAAAAAGCTGTCTTTAGTTTCAAGCCTTTCAAAAGCCCAGGTCCGGATGGGCTCCACCCTTTCTTTTATCAAAAATTCTGGTCCGAAGCCAAGAACCCCATCCAAAAATTCATTCTTGACTCCTTCCAGGGACACCACTTTCCTGTTGGAATTAATGATACTTTCATCTGCCTCATTCCTAAATGTGATTTCCCTGTAAGCATCAACCAATACAGGCCTATTAGCCTCTGTAACTCCTCTTTCAAGATTTTAACAAAAATTCTAGTGAACAGGATTAGACCTCTAATGAACTCCCTTATTTCCCCCTACCAAGCCAGCTTCATTCCTGGTAGAAGAGCTTCAGATAACGTCATTATTGTTCAAGAGGCTATCCATAAGCTCAGGATAAAAAGAAAAGGCAAAAAAACCTTCTGTGCTTTAAAGCTGGATCTTGAAAAAGCCTTTGATAAACTTGAATGGAGCTTCATTAAAGAAGTCCTTACCCTCTTTGGTTTCCCTCATGATTTAATAAACCTGATCATGAATTGCATTACCACTTCTAGATTGGCAATTTTACATAATGGGGTGCCAACTGATTGGATCTTGCCTTCTAGAGGAATTAGACAGGGGGACCCCTTGTCCCCCTATATTTTCTTACTCTGCATGGAGTACCTTTCTATCTTCATCACAGAAAAATGCAATCAAGGGAGTTGGGTACCTATAAAATTTGGAAGGAAAGGGCCCAAAATGACGCACTGTCTCTTCGCAGATGATGTCATCTTGTTCAGTAGCTGTGATTTGAGCTCCATCACCACCATAAAAGAGGGCTTAGACCACTTTAGTGCAAAATCAGGTCTTAAGATAAATCCCCTCAAATCTCATATCTTTTTCTCTTCCAATGCCCCCTCTGATACTAGAGATGAAATTTCTGCCACCCTCAACATTTTTGAAACTGATGATTTTGGCAAATACTTGGGGTTTCCCATTCTACATAGTAGAATCTCGAAAAAACTCCTACAAATTCATTTTGGAAAAGATGCAGAAAAAGTTGGTTGGTTGGAAGGCAAATTTAATTTCTTTTGCTGGAAGAAAAACTATTATCCAACAAGTTGCAGCAGCCTTGCCTATATATTATAGTCAAGCAGCTCCCTTACCTGCCTCATTGTGTAATGAGCTTGATAAAATCCAAAGAAATTTCCTCTGGGGCACCACTGATGAGAAGAAAAAACTTCATTTAGTAAATTGGGATTCTGTGTGCAAACCTAAAACTTTGGGTGGCCTAGGACTCAGAAAGGCTTCTGATAACAACACTGTGCTCCTTGCTGGACTCTGTTGGAGACTAGTCAAGGAACCTAAAAGCCTTTGGTCTCAGATTTTACAACATTGTTACATTGACAACAATAGTACTACCTCCAGCCATAACCTCACTTTGAAAAGAGGAAATGGATCCATCAATAAAAAATCCTTGCAGAAGGGATTAGAGTTGTTTAACCAAGGCATCATGTGGAATGTCAGAAATGGGGAGGAAATTCTTCTATGGTGGGATGACTGGACCGGTAGAGGCCCCCTTAGATCAATGATCTCTGGGCCACTCACCCAAGCAGAAACCAAAATGAAAATCAAGCAAATTTTTGGAGACTTTGATGCTTGGGATTTTTCTTCTCTCTCTTTTGAACTCCCGGACAATATTTGCATATTCATTCAAAGCATCCCAAGGCAGTTAATGAGTAATCAATCTGATACTCTAAGATGGAAAACCAACCCAAATGGATCTTTCTCTGCCAAATCTGCCCTTCTTATTTTGGAGCAGGATCTAAAGAAAAAGCCCCCTCAAGGGGATTTTGAACTATGGTCTTGGGTTTGGAAGGTCAAAACAAAGTCCAAGGTTAAACATTTCCTTTGGCTAGCTTGCCAAAATAGACTGCCTTCTAAGGCACTTCTCCTTAAGAGAAATATCATTTCTGACTCTTTTTGCCCTCGCTGCAACCATTCCTATGAAAACTCAGCTCATGTTCTTAGATATTGCCCTCAACATTCCCACTTCTTTTGATCTGGATTTTACAGTTTGGCTTAAAAATGGTTGTCTGTCCAAGCATATTTCTCCATTTTATGGAATCCCCTAGGGTACTGTTATCTCTTTTGCCTGCTGGAATCTTTGGATTGCCAGAAACAAGGCTATTTTTGAACCATCTAACCTCTTCTCCATTCTGCACAATACTCTAGCAATGGTGGCTGAATACTCCTTTTTAGGACCTATTCAGAACATAGTACATCCTAGAACAGAAGTGCTCATTAACTGGATTCCCCCTGAACCTTCCTGTTTCAAATCAACACTGATGGATCTTCCATAGGGAATTCGGGTCCAGCTGGATCAGGTGGCTTGATCAGAAATCACCTAGGACACTGGATAGCTGGGTTTAGCAGAAAATTGGGACATGCTACCAATATTCTTGCTGAGTTGTGGGGGATAAGGGATGGACTATCCTTAGCTTCCTCTCTAAACTTGCAAAATGTTGAATTAGAAGTTGATGCTAAAACTGCTCTAGACTTGCTTAAATCGGCAGATACCTCAACTCATGAGTATGCTTCAATTATCTCTGATTGCAGGTTCCTGATCTCTGCCCTGCCGAAAGTCATACTTAGACATGCTTATCGAGAAGCAAACCAGTGTGCTGACAGATTGGCAAAACTGGGTGCTCAACAAGACGTGAATTTTGTATGCTATGAAAGTATTCCTTATGCTTTGAGAAGTCTAGTAGATGCAGATCTTAAGGGAATTTGTTTCCCTCGTTTTGTACCTATAACTTAAGTTTGTTTTAATATATAGTCCCTTTTATTACCAAAAAAAAAAAAAAAAAGAAAGAACATCCAAACTCCTGTTACTGCCAAAATCAAAGTCACGGATTGTAAGTGAGCTAAGGCATATGCAATCCAAGTTTGATAGATGATTGATGATGTGTGCCAGGTCCTCAAGATTTTGACGCACTATTGCTTTGAAAGATCTGAGATTTGACAATTCGCATACATCTTCGGGATAGCAAAATCTGTTATCGAATGATTCAAGTATCTCCAACTGCTTGCTCAGCCGCAGCTTAGGCTGACGGCCCAACCGCCTGTCCGGAAGATAAAGATATCTCAAATGTTTCAATTTCCATAGGACGTTCGGTATTCTACAATCATAACTACCAGATAAATCAAGAGTTTCCAAGTACTTTAAATTGCCCAAGGAATATGACAAGTTTATTCTCTTACCTCTCAATCTCAAACATCTCAAATGGATAAGCTTACCGACATATCCCAGGGGTGATTTGAAATAACGACTTTGGGAGGCCATATCGAAGGATAAAATTGCCAAAACTCTGAGCATCTTCAAATTCTTGACTTGGGACATTATTCTTATCCCTGGAAAAGGTTCCCATCGGTGTATAGCAAACCAAAATTCCCATTCGTCTGCCAACGAATCACACAAGAATGAACGAAGATGCTTAGTTTGTTCTTCTGGCGGAAAGTTGTATTGAGAGATATCCTCTAGAAGCAAACGAAGGACTAAACCATACTGTGCTTCAATTGCAGGAGAAGAATCTCATGAAGGACTTCGATTGACCAGCTTATACAAATTCTCCTCTTTTGCCTTGGCTAAGCACAGATCTCTCATAAGATCATGAAGCCGACATGACTCCAACTCTGTTACTGCATGCTTCCCCTCCTCATATGCTTTAATTTCAACAATGCATCTTATTGCTAATTCTTTCAAGTAACGCTCTGCAACATCCATAATCATTTCTTGCTCCCTTCTATCATTCTCAAATATCATACCTTCTCCTATCCACATTTGATATAAACTCTCTGCTTCAATGTCGGTATCTTCCCTGAATTTACCCAAGTAAAGGAAGCATGGTTTTAGTTGCCAAGGGAGGTCATAGTAACTGTAAGCTAAAATCTTTGGCACCTCTCCTTCTTTTCCAATTTTTTCCTTATCCAGATAGGATTTGATATTCTCATGCACTTCATTCCATTCCTTGAGGGTTTTTTTAGTTCTAAGAATTCCACCCAAAACGACCACGGCCAATGGAAGACCCCTACAGTTATTCAACATTTTCCTTCCTAACTCTTCCATCTTGCCCAAATCTTCACAACCTGTGTAGCATTAAACAAACTGAATAAATATCAACCACGACGCATCATTCATTCATAAGCATCATGTTATCATTCAACAACTATACAAAAAACTTGATAGTCTGTTAACTGAATAAGTCTTCCAATCCAACAACTTTGAGACCTATCAATAATAGTCTTCGAAAAAGGCTATCTTAAGATGCATTTTACTGGACTATATGAATCTGAAAAAAAGATCAAGCTGTTTAAGTAAATGGTGGCAATACAAAAGGAATTATGTTTCCATTGCAGTATTTTTTTTTTTTTCCACTTAGGCAAGCAAAGCCCTGCCCAAGGATGCCAGCAATTTTTACCACAGCGGGAGTTGAACACGAGACCTTACCATAAATACGGATTTACTAGTACCAGCTGAGCTGCCCGTGGGGGGCTCCATTGTAGTATTTCAATTGTTATCGTAGTATTTCAATTGTTAAAATTTTCAGAAAGGCTATCATAAAAAATTGGCACTGATATGCACGAAACATGTTATATATCTTGGTTAGCAAGTCAAAAATGTACTTAAAATTTTTCATCATGCGGATGAAATTGTAGGACTATTAGTCTCTCTCACACACACACAGATACACATATCCTTTTACGTGAAATGAATTTAACGTGAATAAAGGAGAAAATGTTTACTTGCACCATTACTCCCCCACCATGATTTCTTTCGTAGCAACTCCCAACTTCCTTTGTCAGTCAAACAACGCAATTTGTGGCGATAACCGTTTGGACCAACATATGGTGCGACGTCTTCATTACGAGTTGTGAGCAAAATTTTGGATCCATGCTCCGAAACTGGGATTGCATCTTTTAGACAATCCCAATCTTCCGTTGACCAAATGTCGTGGACGACTATCAAACATCTCCTAGCTCGCAAGTGCTGTTGAAGCAGCCTTGCTAGCTCATCTTGTTTGCTCGTCATAATCAGATTTCTTTGTTCAGGAATGAGCTTGAGTAGAATGCCTTGCAAGAGATCGTTTGGTTGCCATTGTTGTGACCAATGTTTTCAGAACCGGACCGGACCGGCCGGTTCGACCGGTTGGACCGCGAACCGGCCATGTCACCGGTCCGGTCTAATGCTAAAGCCGGAAGTTCATGGAGAACCGTTGAAACCCGGACGAACCGGACGAACCGTGCGAACCGTGAACCGGCGGTTTTTTAAATTCTTCAACAAAATATCAAGAATGGTGTAGCTAAGATTCGAACATGGGTCACCAAGTTTGGATATGACAATCTCACCGCTAGACTGTAGTTAAGTTTGTTGAGAATTCTACTTGACTAAAAAATATATTAAAACATCAAGTTCTTCTCTTATTTTTTTTTCAATTTTTTCTTCTTAACCATTTTTAACCCAAATATCCACAACAAGATTTTCTCAAGTCTTCACCATTATTATCAGGTTATTATCTTTAGCAAATTGTAAACAAGTTGAAAATTTCAACTTTTCTTGTTTTCCAACATCTTAGTAAGTTTAATTTTTTTCTTTTCAAGGTTTTTTTTTCTATATTATTATCTTTAGTTGATTTTTTGCATTTTCTTCTTTTTCCCCTCAATTTTCATATGTTTCCCTCATTTTTGTTTTATTTTTATTCGATTAATTAAGGATGAAATTTTTGCAAAAGTAGTGCACATCCGTGTAGGAATGGGTAGGAATTACAAATAATAACATTGGGCTGGTCAAAAATATGGTAGTTGGCACATAATCGAAGCTATTGATAATTGAATTTAAAATAATTAATGGTATAGGATCATTGAATTTAATATAACATGTTAATTAGTAATGTTTAGTAGCAATTAATTTTTTATGTGTTTAACTGTATATTTGTTTTTCAAAAATTTTTAGTTTTTTTTAGTTTGAGCAATTAGATTTATATTTTTATAATAAAATTTTAACTTTTTCAGCTTAAGTTGATGAAATTGTGAAGGTGGTGTGGTTGCTTATCATGCCACTGATAAAAGTTTGCTATTCAAATAGTTTGTCTTAACTTGAACTCTTTTATGGATTTTTTTAAGGGTTGTAAAAGAATTTCAATATTTAATTTATTTATTTTTTGTGTTTTTATTTGTGATAATTGGTGAACATTTGGATTGTATCTATTTATGTTTATAATGAATTTATGAAAACTTATGGTGAATTATGATATTTTAATTATATTTATCATTCCATGTTTTATGTATAACTTTTAGAAAATTTATTATTATTATAACTTAAATTAAGTTATGTTGGTAAAGTTCAAGTGTAGAATGAAACCTGCTTAGTACTTAACACTAAAAAAAAAAAAAAAAAAAAAAAAAAAAAAAAAAAAAAAAACAGTGAACCTTTGAACCGGCCGGTCGGACCGGTCGGACCGCGAACCGGCCACCTCTCCGGTTCACTGACCGGTCCGAGTTTAAAAACATTGGTTGTGACACACAAACCCAAGCAAAACCTTCAAAATAATCCTTCAATCTTTCATGGTGATATATCTTTCTAGCAAGAGTGGTTTTGCCTATACCACCCATGCCGAAAATCGAAGCCACACTTATTTTGTGCTCTGCCACCTCATTCAGCAAATAGTTAACTAGCACCTGAACATCATTAGGCAGTTCAACCACATCCTCCTCAGCCACAAAGGAATGAGTCTGCCTTAATTGTTACAGTCTGGATGGAGAACTCGACTCTCCTTCCTCCATTCTGGTCATTACATTCCCATATTCGCCAAAATTTTGGGTGAGATTAGAGATCCTATTTCTGAGACTTTGAATCTCCACACCCAAATTGTGACGGGCATAACCTTCCGTGGCGATGCAAGCAATCCTCTTTAGAGTACTTGTAAAGCCTCCGCTGCTTGAAATTGAAACCCTCAAAGCATAATCTTCAACCAAATCACTAGCTTCATAAGCGACAGCTCTAAACTCCGGAACCCACTGTTGTATACCGTCCCTTGCAGTCTGTTTCGTATCTGCATCTCTTAAGAACCTTTGTATCCGTTTGAGATCGTCATGAAGGAGTCTGACTTGCTCGTTAACGCCTTGTAGAAACTTTCATTCTTCATTAACCAATTTGCCTATATTCTCTACTGCAAAGGATAGGATTGAGGACAGGATTTCTTCGGGCATTTTGGATGAGATTGATGTATATTTTCTGTATTGGACAGGATTTCTGCAAAAGATGATGGTTTTAATCTTACGTAGCAAAAGCTTTAACAGGATTGGTGTTGTTAGAGTGTTTAATGCTGATGGCAGTTATTTGAAACTGATTTATGTGAAGATAAGGACATGTTATCAGCATAGAGAGACAACTTTTGCTTTTTTTATTCCCTGATTCTGAAGACAACTTTTACTTTTTCTAATTCCCCCTCTACAAATGGAAACTGATTTATGTGAAGACAAGGACATGTTATCTACTTTTTCTTTATTTTATTCCTCCTCTACCAAAGAGATACAACTTTTGCCTTTTTAATTCCAACTCTACAAAAAAATTCCCGTTTACGAGAAGGGAACAAGCAAAAGAAAAATTCTTTGGCTTTGCATATAAACAACTTTTGCTTTATTATATTCCCCCTCCGCAATAAGGGAACAAACAAAAGAAAAATTCTTTGGCTTTGCATATAAACATCTACAATCAATTCTTGCTCTTTGTGTATCTTAAAATTGTAAAATATTTAACATTAACAGCTAAAAAGTTTCACAATAATAGATGAAAATTACAAGAATTGTATTGCTAAATGATGCGAGAGAAAATTGAAAGATTATTTTGTGAGATATTATTGTTGAGAAATATATCAAATGAAGGGAAAGAAAAGAATTTAAAAAATAAAAAATGAGGTCTTTTTCTTATCCTGTTTATACTTTACTTTCATAATCGCTGTGTTTTGTAAAGTTAATTATAATACATAAAGACCCTAATTTGGGTCTTGGATTTTAATCCATCATCTGAATCCGAATCTTGCTGTTGTTAGGCACATGCTCCCCAGCTCGAGCTCCTTGCCAAGTTCAAGTTTTTTAGAAAGGATAGTTCATGTCCAAGTAAAATTTAAAGTTCATTTGGATTCCAATTTTTTTTCAAAAACTTTTTACATTTTCTATGATTATATTTTTTAATCACATTTTTACTCTCATTTACATCAAATCGTTATAATATAATTTTTTTACAAAAACTCCAAAACATAGTAATTCAAACACGCTCATTCACCTGAAGGACACTACTTGGCCAATGGTTCCACAACGGTGGAAATTAATTTATATATGGATTCTTGAGGCACTCATGAAAATAATTTGATCCCTAAGCAAATTTTTTTTAATTATTTATTGAATCATTAAGGTCCAATGCATTCTCTTTTTGGCAACGTGAATTAAGGTCGCTTGACTTTCATATAGTCGTCATTGTATTTTGGTTATTCATTTTAATTTTTTCCCATTTCAAATTGGGAATCAAACTACCATAACATTGCGCCTATTCCACCTAACTTAATCTATGGGTAAATGGTTTTGTCAATTGATGGTCTCACATTTAAATAAAGGATATTTACTTTAGTTACTTTAACTTTTATAGTTTCATAAAATCATTAAAGTATTATCTATTTAAGGCTTATTTTTCGGCTAAATAATATTTCATATTGTAAGCTAAAATAATTAACTGAAAAAATGATCCCCGGCACAAATAATTTTCCTTCCTCTCAATTTTTTTTAGACAGCTTGTTGGAAAAAGTTGCACCTGATAAATGTGATTCCATGAGATTGTAAGAAGTTTTACAGAGTTTAGCGGTGAAGTTTTTCGGAGTTTACCAATGGTTAAGATATTTTCATTTTAAGATATTTTCTTGGCAATAAAATGAGAAACTAGAAAGGAAAGAGGAAAACCCAAAATTAAAAGAATTGAAAGGCTAAAAAATTTGTATTTTAGGAAAGTGATTTGAATATTTTTTAAATTATTTAAGGAGAAGATAGATCTTTGCAATTCCTCTTTTTTTTTTTAATTTCAATCATTAAGGTGAAGATTTTTGTGGGAAAGAGGAAGAATTAAATAAAGAAGAAAGAGAAAAAGAAATAAAAAAAGGAAAACAAGGTAAATGAAAAGTCAAAATAATGCAAGGGCAATTTTGTCCTAAAGGGAGTTAAGTGAGCAAAATTAAAGGTTAGGGGGTAAACTGAGAAATGGGGTATTCTTTAAGGGGATAAAATATGACTAACCCTTATATTATTTTGGAAATTAACTCTGAAGTATGAAACCCACTTATCAAACACCCCTAAATGCCACCTTAATGTGAATGTAGTAATTGTGCAGATATTTTAGCTAAATTCAATCAATTTTGAACTAAGTATCAAGATGCGGCAAGGAAATTTTAGAATTTAAATTATGATTAATCTTTCTTACACACAATATATACACTGTCAATATTGAATGAATGGTAATTATGTAAAATTTAAATTTAAAATTTGATTTTTACACATATATCATAGATTCAACGGTGATCATATATACACTATCAGCATGCATAAAATTTACTCTTGAAACTATACTATACGTATAAGAAGTGATTGCGAAAGAACAAGAGGCTTAGACACAAAATATCATAGCTCTGTCAATGTCATAGTTTGCTGTAGTGGAATGGCGACGAAAAAAATATATTTTTTTTTTCTCTCTCGGGTTTCCTGTTTTAGAAATTTAGGGTTCTCTGGTTCCTCGTGCATGGCAGCCGCGGCTGCCCCCTCATCTCAGGGTGGGGGTCTGTCTTCTTCCCCTACGTTCAAGAAGAAGGCGTTTTCTGCTTTGTTCCAAGATCGGTTGCCGTCGGAGGTGGTGAAGGTCCAGGCGGCTGTCTCCACCCATCGTGGAGAGCCTGTGGTGGTTTTCAATGCGGCAGATATTGCTGATGTGGCGTCGCCGTTCCGCTTCACGTTGGTTGGGAAGTTTTCCAAGGGCCGTCCCCTTTTGCCTGAATTGCGTAAGTTTTTCTCTATGCTTGATCTGAAGGACTCAGTGTCTATTGGTTTCTTAGACGCTAGACATGTTTTGCTGCGATTTAATGGAAAGGCAGATTTTCTTCGTGTATGGGCAAGAAATGTGTGGTATGTTCATGGGTGTCCTATGCGGGTTTTCAAGTGGAGTTCGAAGTTTCATGTCGATAGGGAATCGTCCCTAGTTCCCGTTTGGTTCAGATTACCCAAGCTTCCTATCCATTTGTTTGCCAAGCCTTGTTTGTTTCACATTGTCTCCTGCCTGGGGAACCCGCTGTTTGTTGATGCGGCAACATCGTCTTTTATTCGTCCGAATGTGGCGCGGGTGTGTGTGGAGGTGGATCTGCTGAAGTCGCTTCCCTCTAGAGTTTGGGTAGACATGGGGGATGGAGATGGATTCTGGCAACCATTGATCCCTGAGAGCCTTCCAAAGTATTGCGGTTTTTACTATCGTCATGGGCATGAGGAGGGCCACTGCCATGTGAAGTTCCCAGAGATGCGAGTGTCGAAGGGGCCGACTCTGAAGGTCCCTGGTAGTGCTGTAGAATTGGATGATGGGGTAAGTTGATTGCATCTTCAAAGCCTCTGGTGGGTGCAGGGGAGTCGCTAGATGCGGCTGAAGGCTGTGGGGCTGCTGTTTTGCCTAGGGTGGAGGAGCCCCCTATGGCTTTGGAGGGAGCAGTTTCAGGGATGGGCTCTGATGCTCCGTTATTACCTGCGACTGAAGGTGCGGAGCAGATCACTTTGGCTCAGTCCCAACAACCTGGGCTTGCAGGTGCGGTTGCGCCGCGGGCATTAGAACGAACATTATCAGGCAAGTTGTGCTCGGATGCTCTGCTGTTGCCTGCGACTGAAAGTACGAAGAGCAGATCTTTTCTGCACAGCCCCAACAGCTTGGGCTTGAACGTACGGTTGTGACGAGGGGTGAGTTAGAATCGGGTTTGGGGTCAGCTGCTGCGCCAGTTTTGACAATAGATTTGGGTGTCCTGCCTGCCAATCCACCGTCGTCCCAGTTTCGAGTGGCGGAGCTGGTGGAGGAGGCGATTGCTTCCGCTGCTGACAACCTCATTCACAGGTTGGCTGATCAAGTAATCGACAACTCCGATGAGTCGTCCATAGAGGCTGACCTAGAATTGGGGGAGCTTGGGGGCGGTGGTCTTGAGCTGGCGGGTTCAGTGGAGCAGGTCAGGGTGGAGGTGAGGGAGCAGCAGGGGGCTATGGTCGCTAACCTTAATCTTTCTCCTCGCAAGGCGGATGTTAGGGATGCGGTGCAGACGCGGTTGGATGCTTTGGAAAACCCGGAGGAGTGGCATACGGTGGTGAGCCGTCGCAATAGGAGAAAAGGTGATTCACCCCCCCTTACTTTCTACGACCACGATCATGATTAAGGCTATGTTTTGGAACGTCAGAGGAGTGGATAATGCTCTCACCATTGCACGTTTGAGGAAGTTGAAGCGGATGCATCAGGTTTCTTTGTTAGCGATGTGCGAACCAAAGGCGGGTCGCGAGCGGCTTGATTTTATTCGGAATAGGCTGGGTTTTCGTCATGCTATCTCCAACGATGAGAGTCGGATTTGGGTGATGTACGGGCAAGACTATAGGTGTGATTTGTTGGTCGCCTCACACCAGTTCTTGGCGTTGGAGGTTACACATGCTGTTTTCCGTTGCTCTGTTGTAGCGGTCTTTGTCCATGCGTCGTGTGCCTCTCTTGATAGGGAGGCGCTGTGGCAACAGTTAGGAGAGGTGTGCCCTCAAGGGATGCCGGCAATTTTTTTAGGGGATTTTAACGTCATTGTCGGGGCGAATGAAAAGAAAGGGGGTCGCCCATTTCGTGCTAGGGAGTCGGAGCCTTTCCTGAGTTTCATGGAGGGTGCTGAGTTAACAGATTTAGGGTTCTCTGGGTCTCAGTTCACCTGGTGCAATAATCGTTGGGGCAGAGCCAGGGTTTGGAAACGCCTGGACAGGGTACTCGTTAACCAGGATTGGTTGAGTTTAGGGGTGAACACGACGGTGGCTCATTTGAATAGGGTTGCCTCTGATCATTCCCCCTTGTTATTGTCTTGTTCTTTGGCCATGGGTGGGGCGCCTAAGAGTTTTCGTTTCTTGGACGTTTGGAGGTCACATGCGGATTTTCATAATGTAGTTCGTCAAGCGTGGGAGGTGGAGTGTGATGGGCGGCCCATTCGGGTTCTACTCGCGAAGTTAAAGGCGGTCAAGCAGGCTTTGCGTACATGGAATAAGGAGACATTTGGCAACATTTTTGACCGTGTCAAGGAAGATGAGGCAACAGTGTTGGCACTGGAACGCTCTTTGGAGGAGTGTCCCTCGGGGGAGGGTGAATTCCAGCTCCTCCGGGCGCAAGGGGCGCTCAAGATGTCCCTGTTATGGGAGGCCGCTTACTGGCGTCAGAATGCACGGTTTCGGTGGCTTAGGGAAGGCGATGCCAATTCCAAATTCTTCCATGCGCAAGTAAAGCAGCAGAGGGCTCGGTCTTTCATCCATCGGATGAAGGATACGAATGGGGTATGGACGGAAGAGCCCTCCAGGATTGAAGAGATGGCGACCACTTTCTTTGCGGACATTTTGTCGCAACCAGGACATGGGCCGATGGATCTTTCGATGCTAGAGGTTATACCTTCGGTTATCACTGTGCAAGATAACATGGAGCTCCAGCAGTTTCCGACGGAGGAGGAAGTCAAGGCTGTGGTTTTTCAACTAGATGGTGGTAGTAGTCCGGGTCCGGATGGTTTCACATGATCATTCTTCACTTCATGTTGGGATATTGTGAAGGGAGAGGTTTATCGGGCTGTTTGTGATTTTTTTACAGGTGCGAAGCTGTCTTGGGGGTACACTGCTACGTGGTTGGCCCTGATCCCTAAGACTCCTGGGCCGTCATCCTTCTCAGACTTTCGCCCTATCAGCTTGTGTAACTTTGTTAATAAAATTATGTCTAAGCTGTTGGCGCGACGTTTGGAGCGTGTGTTGCCACGACTTATCTCGCAGCAGCAGAGTGGCTTTGTGAAGGGTCGCCAGATATCGGATAACATACTTTTGGCCGTAGAGATGTGTTCAGCCTTGGGGAAGAAGGTCCGGGGATCCAATGTTGTCCTTAAATTGGACATGGCCAAGGCATATGATCGGGTGTCGTGGAATTTCTTGATCCAGGTCATGCGTAGGTTTGGGTTTGGGGAGCAATGGCTGGATATGGTTTGGAGGTTAATTTCTTCGTGCCACTTCTCAGTATTGGTTAACGGAAAGCCGTGTGGTTTTTTCCGTTCGTCTCGGGGTCTACGGCAAGGGGACCCATTATCTCAAGCTTTATTTATTATAGCGGCTGAGGTGTTGTCTAGAAGCTTGAATGAGTTACCGGGGGAGTCGACGTTTGCCCCGTTCTTCGTGACGCGGGAATGCCCTCCTCTCACACATCTTGCTTATGCAGATGACGTAATAATCTTCTCCAACGGTGGTAAGCGGTCCCTTGGGTGTGTCATGCGGGTGCTGGAGGGCTATCAGGGGGTATCTGGGCAGTTGGTGAATGTTGCGAAGAGCTGTTTTCTGGTAGATAGGAAGGTCTCGTTGGTCCGTAGGAGGTTAATTGCGCAGGTCACTGGGTTCCCTGCTAAGAGTTTGCCAGTAACCTATTTGGGTTGCCCATTGTTTGGGGGGAGAAGAGTGAGGTCTTTATTCGCTGAGTTACTCTCCAAAGTATCTCACCGAATTTCGTCTTGGCAGGGCCGATGGTTATCAATGAGTGCGCGGGCATTGCTTATTAAGCATGTATTGTCGTCCATGCCGATTCATATGCTGGCAGTTTTGGAACCTCCAAGGGGGGTTATCTCTGACCTCGAGCGGATGCTTGCTAGATTCTTTTGGGGCGAATCGGAATTTGGTGCCAAACGTCATTGGGCGAAGTGGGAGAAGCTTTGCTTCCCGGAGGAGGAAGGGGGGGTTGGGTTTCGGTCCCTCCAGGCGGTCGTTGCGGCGTTCTCCTGTAAATTATGGTGGATGTTTCGGTGTGGTCAATCTCTTTGGGCGAAATTTATGAGAGCACGATATTTTGGGTCTCGACACCCGAATCAAGCTCCGTTTCCTGCTCAGCTGTCTGCTAGTTGCAAGCGTATGCTTGGGGTCCGGTCGTCGATGGAGCAATGGTTAAAGTGGGATCTGTCTAGGGGAGAGGTGGCTTTTTGGTGGGACAACTGGAGTGGTTTGGGCCCTTTGGCATGGCGGTATCCTGATTTGGCGTCAAATGCGATGGTCTCGGATTTTTTACGAGAGGGTCAATGGGACTACTTGGCTTTAGCGGGGTTCCCCTCGGAGATTATAGAAATGGTTCAGGGGTCCTTCTTTTGTTTTGGATCGGACCCGGATGCTTTGGTCTGGAGCTTGGATCCCTCAGGGGTTTTTTCGTTGAGGTCTGCTTATCAGCTTGTTCGCCCGGCTCGGGCTCGCTCCTGGGTGTGTTCCTATATTTGGCAGTCGTCCGTTCCACGGAAATTTTCCTTCTTCATGTGGCGTTTACTAAATGGCCATCTGCCAGTGGATGATGTGCTGCTGAAATTCCAGATTCATGGTCCTTCTAAGTGTCATTGTTGCTTGCCGGCCCAAGGTGAAACGTTGCAGCATGTGTTCTCTACTGGTCAATTGGCGGGTGTGACTTGGATGTTCTTTGAGCGCTCCTTAGGAGTGTCTGTACGAGGTGTGGCCGTTAGGTCTCGATGTTCTGATTGGTGGATGTCCCCTGTTAAAGGGAAGGCGCTCCGCTGGGTGTCCCGGATTCTTCCGGTCCTTATTCTATGGTTCTTATGGCGTGCCAGGAATGCATCCAGGTTTGAGGGGTGCAAGGTTTCTGGGGTTCAGGTTCGGGTTTCTATCTGTTCCGAATTGCAAAGCTTAGCTCAAATCCACTTTCCAGGGATCGCGCTTTTGCCTTGCCAGTGGGAGGGGTTCCTAGAGGTTTTGTCTTCGGCCAGAAGGGTGTTAGTAGCTAAGGCGGTGAGGTGGACTTTCCCTGTGGAGGGTTCTTTTAAGCTTAACACTGACGGTTGTTCTACGGTCGGTGGTAGTGGGGGCGGTGGGGTGATTAGGGATTCGAGGGGAAAACTCATTATTGCTTTTGCGGATTCTTTTGGCTCTCTGGATTCCTTGCAGGCTGAGGCTCGGGCTCTCTTGTTAGGGCTTCAGCTGGGGTACAGCTTAGGGATTTCGCAGATGTTTGTTGAATCTGATTGCTTGGTCTTAGTCAATTGTTTAAAGGGGGTTTGGGGGGTTCCTGCGGTGATTCGGCCAGTTGTTCGTGCTGTTCGTCTGGTTACTTCTGCTGGCCATCAGTTTGGTCATTGCTATCGAGAGGGGAACATGGTGGCGGACTCGCTCGCAACGTTTGGGGTGGAGTGTGGCTCTCGATCTATTTTCACGTCAGCGTCTCAGTTGCCCCTGCGCTCCAGGGGGCTTTTATCTCTGGACATGCAGAATTTTTGTAGTTTTCGTTTTTCTCTTAGGATGTAGGGATCTGGATGATTCCTTGGCGTTGTGTTCTGGTTTTGATGAATAAAACAGGTTTGTTTTAAAAAAAAAAAAAAATTTCATAGTTTGCAAAAGTTGTCTCAACCCCATTTTGTGGACTTGAGGCGGGCACTGTTCTGCTCTCATACCATCGCATGTGATATTTGTTTTTTTTTAATATACTATTTGATATACAAAATCGGAGGAGGGGCAGCCTGAAGATTTATGAACAAAATTTAACAAAAAAAATATATGGTTCAAATTATATTTTTTACACCATGTGTGAATCTTATAAAATTTTATTCTATAGTTATACATTATTAAAAATGAATTTCGTCGTATGTATACAAAGTTATATTTTATGCATTTTGCATAAAATTGGTCCAAACGGTTTTCTAACGAACTGTTTCGGCCCTTGTCCTACAAAATCATATTAATTAAAAAATTAGTTTTATATAAATAGAATATTTCATGTACAATCTACTGCAATGGTACACTAAATACTATAACAAATACAAAAACTCAATGGGATCGCACAGTACAGTGTCATAATACTGCTTCTCATTAAAAGAGATCCCAAAATGCATCCTCATCACGTAGCCCCCTAAATGTTTAATTGAATTAATTCACTCCTTGTGGTATTATAGTTTTTTCATTCACTCAAGTATAATTGGATCAACAGTCTAATTTCAAACTAAATTAAGCATGTACAATGCATATGATTTTGTGAATTAATCAAATTACCCCCATGTTCTCAATTACCAAAATTTTTAATTACTAGCTCCTGATAAAAAAATTTTCAAAATGATCTAGTCACTCCCGTTGTTAAAAATTCTAATTTTTTGTAGCTTTTAGTTAATCACAGTTGAATGTAATTTTACTATATATCAGCTTATGACTACTAATCTCGTCATGTTTGTCATAATTTCAAAAAATGTAATTATTAAGTACATCGTGCTTCATATTTCATTTCATAAGTTTAAAAGCTATTATATTAGCACGTCTTGACTTATTTTATTAGTTTAAAAGATTGTTTAAAATTTTTTGTGACATTTTATATAGCATGGGGGTGGATTTGTTGGTTTACTCATGAAGCCATGTGCTTTGCACGTGCCAAATTCAACCAGAAATTGGGCCATCCGCCCAAATTATACCTAATGGAGAAATTTATAATTGCATAAGGGGCGAATTGATTCAATTAAACATCAAGGGGTTTATTTGGAATTAACCCAAAATGGTTACGTTCCTCTCCTAACGCACGCTGACCGCTAACTGCTTTATCCCGCCAAATCAACTCCCAAACGTCTCTTTCTCCAGCACAAACAAACTCCCGTTCTCTTCTCTCAAGGTCAGTTTTCTCTCGCTCTCATTTCAGAAAATCGTGTACTTTAATTCTTAATTTTACCTGGTTCGATGCATTTATACTTGTGTATGCATTCCAAGTTGGAAAAGTATTGACTGAGCATCCATTTTGCCATTGATGGGGTTGGATGGAGTTGGCGGTGGTTCATCTACGAATGGTTGGTGTATTCCGCAACCCTGCTGGGGGAAGGGAAGTTACGATGTGTGTAGTTTAGGGAGCTATTGGTAATTGAAATCAATGGTGGGGCGGCTTGTAGGGATCATGGGAGGAGGGATGGTCAGGGGCCTGAGTGATTATTAGAGAAATTGCAGGTGGGCAGCTCGTGGCGGAGGAGATTTTTCCCTTTAAATTGATGTCGTCAAGATTACTTGCTGGACTATTGACTATATTTGTTGTTTCAGTTTCTATATTGTTTCGTGTAATTGAACACGGAGCAATTGTTGAGGCCCCGGTCCAGGAAAGGGTGGGGTGTGACGGGAATTTTTAGCACCACGAATGCTGTGAGGTGCACCTTTATTCCTTTTTAGCACTTCTTATTTAATAGGCCTCACTGTACAGAAATGTTCGCGTTTCTTGTGTGGATTTTATGTTTTCAATCTAAGTGCAGCAAGGTTTGCTTATTAAGTGTTTGATGTTTTTGTTTGCAGAATGGAGTTTCTACGATCTATTAAGTGTTTGTGTAGATGAAAATTTGATGGATATGATTTTGGAAGATGGATTGTTGCATTTCTGTAATTATTTGTGGGGACTGCATGCATAGTTTCCATTAATTTTTTTTATTGTCTTGTTAGTTCATTGAATCTTGATCCCACCTTAGGTGAAGATCTGCTATTTCCTATTGATGTTATGGATGTCAAATTAATTCATTTGCAGAAAATTGGATTATAGTTTTAGTTTGTCATGTTTTGTGATCTTTATCCCTTAGCTGAGAACATTTTAAGGTATGATGTTTGTGTAGGGCAATTGTATAATAAAGAGCAGCTAATCTATTCTACATTACTCCATAAAATAACTTAGGCATACTGGAAACCACAGTCTGGCATCATATGGAGTATGCTACTGTGTCAAATTTGTGCAAAAGAATTGATTCAAAATGTCTTTATTTCAGTTCTAAATACTACTAACTTCTGTTATGGGGCTCCATATGGCAAACAATAGGCACTAGGGTGTGGGACTTCAGCTGGCCACACGTGCCGCTAGATTTCATATGGTTAACCAACGAAAATCAGCGGGAACAGGTGCCGCTATATTTCAAACTGACAACTTCACTTCATGATCACGGTTACCAGCAAAGCTTCAACCTCGATTCATGTAGTATAGACTCTCAATGGCAATCTTGAAAGCAAACCGAGGAGCATAATATATGGGCTCAAATCCTGTCTACAAAAGAAGTGTGTTGCCTTGTGTTCCATCACTGACAAACCAAAATAGAGGTCCAATGGTCATATTCCAAATGATAGTCATAGTAAAACAACATAAAAAACATAATTCAGAGGAAGAATAGGTGGAGAGAAAAGTCCATTGTGTAGTTCAGGTGATGTCATGGTGGGAAAGTAGAATGGCGGCTGAGGTAGTTGTTAATGTAGATGGGATTTTGTTTGGGATGCCCTTACCGACTATGAGCAGCTTGCTGATTTCATTCCCAATCTTGTGGGTATGTAAACTCATACACACTTTTTTTCCCCTTCCAATTGATGGCAAACTTTGAGTAATTTTAAGCTTTTGGTAATGCTGCTACTGGACTTGCATTTCTATGGTTCTTTTTTTATTTCTTGGTTAAGGATGCTACAATCTCTTCACTAGCATAATTTGCTATCCTTAGAGGAGAAGTGAAAAAGAATGTACTCTGCAGCAGCAGTTCACAATTACAAAGAGCTCGGTTGGCTTGTAATTGAAGAATAACTGGAAATTAGGCTTGTTTCTATTGTTCTAGAAAAGGTGTGATTCACAAAAACTTAAATGCTTTAGAATGCAGAAATACACAATATAAAGTTAATGATAGTACTTCACTTTTTCGTCTCAGAATATTGGGATATGAATAAGGGACTATTTGTATGCACAGCATTTCGTTTTGAAATCTTTTGCCTCTAGAGGATTAAGATGATTCTGACTTAGTAGTACAAGTCACCAGCAATGGACCATTTAATGTAGTAATGGAACGTCATGCTATATCAGGAAAAAAAATGGTAGACAGCTACCTTGTTCATTATATTCCCTGAAAATCTTTCCAGAATTTATTTGGAATTTTGTGGAAGCATAAGTTTAAAGGGCCCCAATCAATCCTAGCATGTGTTTGTCTCATATGTCCGGATGATTTATGGCATTGCTCATATTACAAATGTCCTTTTAAGCTCTAATGGTTTCGTTGGACTGTGGTTGTTCAAGAGTCTATCAATGGAGATATAGTGTAATTAGAGTTTACTTCCTTCGACAATATTGCACTAAAAAACTTCACTGGATGAAATTGCTTTGCAGGAATTAGATATGCATTATGATAATGCTTTAGAATTGTCTCTTGTTGCCCTTAAATGTTCCATTGCCTTGAGCATTAGAAGCTTCCTCTGGTTCTTGTCATATAATAAAAAATTGCAATCCTTTTGCTCTTTCAACCTCTGTTAATATGTACCTTTATACTCCATCAACATTTTCTATGGGTCATATTCAATTTGATTATTATTTTCTGTAATATCACCTTCAGCCTCTTGGGAAATGATGGATATTTTAATGTTCAATCACTTTATGGTATGCTTCATGTGCTACTAGTTTCCTGTAAATGTGATTGTATTAATTAATTGATTCTTTTTATTCATAACCATTTGTCAGCAGGAGAATTCCTTGTCCACATCCTGGATGTATTTGGTTGGAGCAGAAAGGCTTGCAACGAGCTGTTTATTGGCACGTAGAAGCTTGGGTTGTGTTGGATCTCCAAGAGTTTCAAAATTCAGTAAGCATGTTGAACTACGCGATGGCATCCATTTTAGATGTCCAGTTAAAGATACCAAAATTTGTATTAAGCAACAGATGGGAACTAACTTTGAAAACCATCTCCAATCATAGATTTGCCTTATGTTACTCAATATGCCATAACTGTATTTTTTCAGTCTACTATATGAGCTGCAATTTGCTTTTGCATCTGTTACATTGAAACTTTCTCCAAGTGAAGAATGTTTAAGTATTGAACTTTGATAAAGATATGAGTAGGGTAAAGGTGACTATACAAGGTTTGACCGTGGGACCCTGAGGGATCTTGAAAAATATTTTGACCATTCAAGGAGCTCCATGATATTAGTTATGATGCATAAGATTTTAGAGCTGTCCTATCCTTCTATATTCCATCATTTTATTACTGATATTATGCAGGAGAAATTCTAATAACAAAAGAGCTCCTATCATATCCATCTTCCTTTCCTATTATTTTCATTTCCTGACGAGCAATGCTTCTAAGAAACTCAATTCGTTTGCACCTTCCCTTAGTTGAGAAGTTAACAGGAAGGCAAGGCAGAACTGGTATTTCCACTACTTTTAAGGACAAACAAGACTTTTCCAAGAATTTATCTGCTTGTCCTTTCTGGTAGAGTAGGTAACTGTAATTAGGCATACTTGTGTGATAACTTTATCTCAGTTTTTAACTATATGCAACTGACTTTTATTTAGGCAAATGATTGTGAACTCCAGTTTTTCATGGTTGATGGTGATTTCAAGAAGTTTGAAGGAAAATGATCTGTCAAATCTGGTAAAAGGTAAATTTTGTGGTAACATATTTTGCACCTCCTTCCTGGTGATTGTGTTTCTAAGGATGATTACAGACTCAAAGTATCATTTGGTTCTTAACATTTTTGGCAATCCATGCTGTATTTGCATCTAATTGGCAAACATGTACCTCAAACTGTGCTAAATAATTGATTAATGAACCTTAGCTGAGGGACGCCAATGACTATTCTCATATTCACTCCAAAAAAATGGTGCAAAAGATTGAAACTGAATGAAGGAGCATAAAGTCATACGAACTTCATGAAGGCAAGGATTATCTGGCCCCCAACAACAAAAAAAAAACTTTGTAATATATTTAACATCAAGGTGGTCATTGCAAAAATTATTAAAATAATATCATAATGATGAATGAATCCCATGGTACTCTTGCATAAAAATGCAGCCTCTTCTTTTGGAGTCTTTATTCAATGAAAATGATATTGTTTACCTTTACATAGCATTGATAAGCTTCTTTAAATGCCACCTTGACATGGACAAACATGCCCTGAAATTTTGGTCATCCTCTACATCTTGCTTGCGATGTAATCATATTTACTTCCTTTCTTGCTTCCTTTTTACAGTTGCAAGATGATGGTGGCTTGATCCAGAATAAGTGTTCTTTGATGCAAATCTTCTACTTTTACCATGAATGTTGCATAACAAACCATTGACATCACATAATACTGTTTGCAGCATTAACAATTTGAACTTCATGACTGATCTGGATGATCACATCTAATAATTGTTTTAACTTTACGCACTTCTGTTGTTGTTGTCATGTATCTTGAACTTGCATCTTAATCTTCTTATGCAGAGACAAATATATCATATTTACGAGTCATTTATTTTATTTTATCTTATTTTTTCATTACAACTCCATCTTTTACCATTATAAGAAACTGATAAATAAAATAATTACCACAAGCACTGGCCTTTATTTCAATATGAGAGATGATTCCTTTATCACAAGATATCCAGATTGTCTGCTAATCATAGAAAGAAGAGCAAATTATCTGGATGGCCACCAAACTTTTTAGAATCGTTGAGTTTTGACTATTGAACTATTAAAAGTCTGGTTTTGGCCATTGAACTATCTAAAGTTTAGATTTGGGGCATTCCGTTAGATTTCATCGTTAAACATGACAGATCTGAGTGCTTGCATGATTCACAAGACAAGAAAAGGGCATAGTTAACGATTAAATCTAACGAAATGACCCGAAATCTAAACTTTAGATAGTTCAGTGGCCAAAACTCAACGATTCCAAAAGTTCAGTGGCCATCCGGATAATTTGCTCTAGAAAGAATGGCAAAATTCTTTCTTTGCTCTTCAATTATGCTACAGTTGGGTCACACAGTTGTATGAGGTCCTGTTTTGGATGGCTTGGTTTATGTATGATACTGCAATGGTAAATCATCAAGGGCTTTTTCACTTAGTATAGGCAAAATGTAACTAATAAAATCACTTCGTCACTAGTCAGAATAGGCAAACAACTGATACAATTACAACTAAATAGTTTATTTAGATAAGCTTTAAGCAAATGATGTCTAAAGGTGATCAGCTTCTCTTTCAGTCACACAAATGATGCAGACAATATTTTTTTTCCTTTGGTTTATAATATCCTCTTTGTGGACTTGGCAGGTCCTCAATGACTACTTTGAGTTATGACCTAAATGTCACACATCAACATTCAATTTTCCTGCAATTTTCTTGGAGAGAATCATCAGTTTAGATCTTCCAGTGAATCTTCAAGCCTTGGGTAGCAAAGCTGAAAGTAGTTTCAAGAACAGCCAGAATTCATTGACCGATGAAGCTCCTCCAGTTACAACATTAGCAGACTCCCTTACTTCCACAAGTTCAGATGTCAGTGGTGTTACGCCTGACAAGAGTGATTTTTCCACTGGAGAATTAAAAGAAATTAGTCAAGGCTACCTTGAGCCCCTTATCTCCAGCAACAAGTGAGTTAACAGTAACTGGGCAGTATTTGTTAAAAGTATGCAAGCTTTATAAGCCATGTATGGTAGATGAAGTTCATCTCCGTAGATTTGATGGACTTTTGGTAACTGATGACTCTTCAGGAAACCTTGCATTTACCTGTGAAAGCCATGTCTGAGAAAGCTGTCTAACCCATCATTTGGTCTTCTTGTGAAAGAAAATGGAGGTGTTCACCGTTGTGTTATTGCTAGCATCACTGTAAAAGCTCCAGTGTGTGAAGTTTGGAATATTTTGGCCGAGTATGGGAGATTCCCTGAGTAGGTAACATAAGCTTTCAGTGGTGACCTCTGAATCCTGGAGAATAATAGGTAAACTAATATGTTTTGTGCATGTCCTTTTCAGTAACCTGAAATCATTGTCCATGTTTTAATTGATCTTGAACCATACAATAACTGGATCATCATGTGATAAGTGACATTTTCTCTGTAAATAGAGTGCTATTCATTCCCGGACAAATTGAATTTATTGAAAGCTTCAGTTTTGCAATACAAAAAAGAATACTAAGCAATAAGAAGAAAATATGCTAAACCTCACAGGAGTAGAAATTTAGGCACTAGAAACTGCCGTCTTGAAAGAAATTAAACTATCTTCATTGCACGGTCTCTAGATTCAAAATCTCTTGGTCCTCTCTTTCCACCCCATATTAGAACAAAAGTCAACACAGGATCATTGTTGGGAAGAGTATGATAGTTTATAGTTTTAAGCACAGACTACAGAATTTGGCAACCTTGAGAAAATTGTTAGCTTAAAAAGTTCTAATTAGCAAGAGAAAACGAGATCTTCTGAATACTCTGCATGGTCTAGGTATTTTTACATATATGAGTCTAGAAGGATATGGTTTCACTTGGTATGTTATTTAGCTTAATGATATCTAAAAGGGAGAATAAAACTGATTGCAGTATCTCTTTCTTATTCTCATCCTTGATTTTATTCTTTTGAGATTAAGGAATCATGAAAGCTTTGCTATCTATTATAATCACTAAAACAAACTGAAACAGTTCACATCTACAAGGAGTCTAAGGTTGTAGGCTTTCAAATAAAGAGGTTGGATCCATTGAGTATGATAAGGTCTGCAAAGAGGTTGGATCATTCTGAGTTAGAGCCCCAATGCTTTTTTAGCTGGAACCATGGTGCTTAGCCCATGCAAATGATTATTCTGTGTTTAATTATAAAACAACGGCCCCTGTTGCTTTTGAACCCCCTGTTGTTTTTGAACACTTACCTCATTTAACTATCAAACTAGAGTGGAAAAATAAAGAAATTCATGCAACTGTGCATGTGGGGAGAAAGAGAGACAGGGAGAGAGAGTGACAATAGTAGTAGTAATGGAATGAAGATTGGCATATTACAGGATAATAAAAAGAGAGGAAATTTTTATATGTTTCCTCTGAAAGACATCTTCTATGTACACACTGTACATAAGAAAGGTTTTATATTTTGGATCCAACATCAACAAAACTTTCTCTTTATTTCCTTTTAACTGGTGCAGGATGGTTTCGAACTTAGCTATCAGCAAGATTCTGTCACGCGAGTATAATAAAGTTCGCAATCTTCAGGTAAAAACTTCTGTTTTTGCACTAACAATTAATGGTGAGATATCAAAAAGTAAAGTAATTGTGTCCATGTTTGTCTCATATGTACAAATCTTATTGCTGGATGCAAGGGTTTACTACATATGGTACTTCATGCGCGTGTTGTACTTTACTCGTGTGAAGTACTTGAACAAGATAGTAGCTTTGATCAGGTTGAAGGCGATTTTGATTCATTCAGAGGGAAATACAATTTAGTGTGTAAGGATTACAGAATCGAAATTAAAGGGTTAGAATTCTAGACCTTAACATACTTGCAACAGTGTGCTTGACTTCTCTATTGGAATCTGTGTGCTGGATTAATGTCTAATTCTACAGATAAGTTGATTGCAAAAGAGTTGGGGAATGGACCCATCATTCGTGCCCAGCAGAAAAGCTTTTGAGCAAGCAGGTGCAAAAAATACATTTCATCTTGATTTCTTGTCATTTCAGTGATAAAATTTTATGCTTTACTTATAACCAGGAAAAGACTCAACTTTTGCACTAGCTGGTCTAGCTTGTTCTTATGCATAAAAAAGTTTGACAAACTCTTATTTGTAATCCTTTTATACACACGAAATGAAGTGTAGATATGCTAGAGTGATCCTGATGTGGAACACCATCAGAGCATGTAAATGTCTAAATAGTTCTTCATGAAGTTTCACGTCTTCTTTCACTTAAGGTAAGGCATCCTAGCAGACAGGCAAGCTTAGCAAGCTTAGCCTTATATTTCGCAAAACACTCAGAAGTGGCTGACAAAAGTGAAGGAATTTGACATAAATTGGGTGGAATGATGTCTGTATCTGCGGTTCTTGATAAATATGTATTCGCTATAAATTAATCAAAAATTTCAGTGGTAAGGAAGAGTAAGATTAGTTACAGACCATGTTTCAATATAATCAGAACATTGTTTTGCATTTTGTGGCCATTAAAAAGAAGTATTTGACTTTTTTTTAAAAAAAATTCTCAACGATCATAAGGTCATTCCTTAGAAACCTGTCCAATGCTTTCAACCAAATCTTCTATGCCAACTGGTGTTCCAAGTGATGGTGTTTTCAAGAAATCAATTTCCGTCATCTATAATGAATAATGGTGTCTGAGAATTCATTATGGATAAAAAATAAATGATACAAAATTTTTGGTGTCTACACAACCTATGTAGCATTAAACAAAACTAATTTAATATCAATGCATCTATCATTCATTTCTCATATAATCCTTGATTCAATCATAGTAGATCTTCCATAATGAGAAATAAGCATTGTGGTTATCATTCAACAACAATACAAAATCCTTGACCGACTATTAACCGAGCAAGTATCCCAACCCAAACGCTTGAGACCTATCAATGGTCTAGGAAAAAGACTATCCTAAGAGATATGTTGCTTTTTTCTTTTTAATCCACTGGATGGTATAAATCTTAAAAAAAAAAAAAGGATCAAGTTGTTTAAGTAAACGGTAACAATGCAAAAGGAATTATGTTTCCATTATGGTATTTCAGTAGTTACATATATATATATATATATATATTGCTTTAATGAATGACGGAACTACGGTCCAACACGGCGGCCCAATTATGGAGCGGGCCTTTTACATGAAATGAATTTAATGTGAATAAAGGGGAAAAAATAAAAATGTTACTTTGACCACTGCTCTCCCACAATGATTTCTTTCGTAGTAACTCTAACTTCCCACTTTCTTTCTCGATCTGACAACTCAGTAGAAAGTGATAACCATTTGGACCAACATATGCTGCCACGTCACTATTACGAGTTTGTTAGCAAAATTTTGGTACCATGCTCCGAAACTGAGATTGCATCTTTTAGGTTATCCCAAGCATCTGTTAACCAAATGTCGTCGAGGACTATCAAACATCTCCTAGCTTGCAAGTGCAGTTGAAGAAGCCTTTCTAGTCCATCTTGTTTGCTCGTCATAATCAGATTTCTTTGTTCAGGAATAAGCTTGAGTAGAATGTCTTGCAAGAGATCGTTTGGTTGCCATTGTTGTGACACACAAACCCAAGTTAAACCTTCAAAATAATGCTTCTTTCTTTATTTAATATGGCTTCCCTTTTGTTTAAAGTCATTAGATGTTGTTTGGAATGTAATTTTCTAACGAAAAATTTTTATGTGTTTATTGAACACATTTTTAAATCACTTTTTTACGTTATATATATCAAATCGGTATAGTATATTTTTTTATAAAAACTCTTAAAAATAATAATCCAAACGGAGCAACTTTTGATTGGTTGGGGATCAAACTATGCACTTTTGAGGTCCTTAAACCCAAAAGCACACATGATTTAATGGATGTTCATGATATAAGTATATAACATGGCTCTAACACACCATACTATATAAGAGTTGATCTTTCAAGGCCTTTAAGCCCAAACGTTTCATATGATTTGTATAGTCCTTGTCTATTAATCTAATATTTTTCCGCAACATAAATGTAAGGTTAAATCACATTTTACCCTACCGTGGTCTAATGCTTTTTGACAAAACTCTCCTATGATTTTAAAAGTTACGTATAACTCTCTCATAGTTTAAGCTAAATTGTCAAAATAACGGAATTTACAATCCATAACGAAGTTAACTAAAATATAAAAAGTACCCTACATAAAACTGAAAATTACTAACAATAGGGGGGTTATATATATATTTTTTGAAAACTATAGTTGGGTTATGTGAAAAAGTATTAAATTATAGGGGGTAAAGTGTATTTTATCCTAAATGTTACTGGAGCTGTAGGCCATGGTAAAACCTGGTTCATGTGTTGAATAATGCGTTTTTAAGTACAAAATTAGGGCATTCCTATGAAAGAAAATGATTATATTAAACAGGGCTGGAAATTTTGTTTTATACAATCCAGTTATGTTTCTCTTTCTTTTTATTTCCATCATCCTTGATGCCCAGGTATTCGGCCAAGAAATTCAGCAGAATATTTGTCTTGGCCAGTCGTTTGATGAATGGGAAGGGGAAGAAAAGCACAATATGGCAATCTATTATGCTACCACAACAATTGCAGCAACTACAGCAAAGTGACACAAATTTTGTTAAAAATTATACCACACAAGATGCAGCAAAAGGAATTCCATTGTCAATGTGACCTTAGTTTAGTGATTAAAGTTGAGATTCCAGGAATTAAATGTTCCAAATTCAAATCTTCTGCCCTTGCCCCTCCAACGTCCCGCTTCTTAAGTCCAATCTCTCCCTTATTGTGAAAAAATTTCCGTTGATACCCAACAATCCTACAAATTATAATAATCGTTATAACATTAGCTTTAATTAAGTAACAGGAGGGTGGATTGTCCTGAATGTGAGCGATAATCAACTACTTCAGGATCCCAATCCATCACAACATCTCTCTGTATTGCTGGTGGATCCTCTTTCAATAGCTTTCCCTTTGTGCAAAACAAGCATGAACATTAAGTTTATGGCAACAGGAGGGTGGATTGTCCTGAATGTGAGTGTTCATCAACTAATTTAGGATCCCAATCCATCATGACATCTCTCTGTATTGCGGGTGGATCCTCTTCAATAGCTTTCTATTTGTGAAAAACAAGTGTGAATATTAGGTTTATATTAAGGGCCATGACTAAAAAGCCCATAGGCGAAAAAGAAATAGAAGAAAAAAAAAGAAGAAAAAAAAGGAGAACAAAGATTTAAAAAAGAACATAATACGCATACAAATACGCTTCTTCAGCCCAAATTAGGTAGTCTCACAAAGTGCATAAGCACTTGGCAAATATGTCATGTCGATGTTGTACAAAGAATTAAACTGAACAGCCTTGATGGAATTAACATGTGCTCTGAGTGTTGGCTTTACCATGAGTGAGTCTTAAAGGCAACATGATTCTTCCTTATCACAGAATTTTCCTAAATATTGGAGCTTAGACCAACATATTGGAATCAATTCCTGATTCATAGGGATGGCAATGTAAAATAATTATAATTACATGGGAAACACTAATAGTTTAAACAATTGATATGTATTGTTTACTCCCGATAACATTGTTCATTGGTACAATCAACGTTAACACATATAAAGCCATTGAATTGTTGTATTTAAGAAGGATCATGTCTAGCCATGCCCGAAAATGGAAAAACAAGCAGAATCTTTGATTTTATGGTAGAAGATGGAAGCTACTCAAAAGTAATGAACTTGCTATTCTCCACCAAATTCCTTAATTAGTCATGAAACAAGAATTGCGTTCAAAGATGTCCAAGGAAGAATGAATAAATAAATAAACAATCCGAAGCTAAAACTAAAGTAGACTCCACAAAGAAATATGTATAATCCGGTTGCATTCAGAAAGGAAAAAATAGAAATTAAAAAGCACAATACCCAAAAAGAAAAAGAGAGAGAGAAAGAATTTAATCTTGTTGGTGAAGTATTAATGCATTATTGAACTTGAGATTGGAAGCTGAAAAAAAGGGAGTTGTAAGAACGGTAAACAAAAAGTTTAAGTAGGGAAAATTAAAAGTAGAAATAGAGTACCTGCTGATTTCGAGTGAAGGTACGTGACTAATTTTATCATAATTTGGATATTGTTCATCATTCGTTATTAGAACACTAATTGTGACTTGAGGCAAATTCACAAGTTATAGTTGTTTTAGGGTAGTTGTCAATCTCAACCCATCTGAAATCATTTCCAAAATTTTACAATTTTGAAGATGCAAACTTAAAAGCTTAGGTATGGCCCCTTCATCCGCCTTCCGCTTCTTTAGCTTAGGCAAACATGATGTTTCAGCTAAAGAAATCATGTTGAGTGCCAAATCATTTCTTGGTCTAAAAAAGAGTTTGAACAAAATAATGGTGTGGAACAAAATAGGAGAAGCAAATCCAACATTGGATCCTAGATAAGCAGGCATGGATCCAGCACCAAATTGAAGACAGAATCAAACTTGAAAAACAGAACACTGGATCCAACCCTGTTTGGACCAGATTTGACGACGGTTCCCACAACGGATCTACATTGCAGTTTGTAATGATCTCACATCGGCTAGGGAGGGAGTCTGGGCTGCTTTGATAAGTTTGTAGTGATTTCTCCCACCTCGACGAGGCCTTTTGGTGAGGTAGCCTGCGGGTGCCTGTTGTGTTGTCCAACACTACCAAGAACAAAACCCATGGCCCCACGGGGTGTCAAACTGTGGGACAATATTATCGAGGGACTGTTAGACAGTTTGGAGCAATTAGGGTTTAATTTGAATGTGACAGCCCCACCTTCCCCTAAGGCGAATCAAAGGGTTTGGCGGACCGCCTACCCAGCTCTCGCCAGGACTCGATCACTCTCGTCAAATAAAAAAAATATAACCTCAAAAAAAAGAAAACAAAAAAAAAAACAATTCCCAAACTTGAAACGCATACTTACATTCATTTCTATCTCAAAATATTACAATTCCCAATATAACGAAAGTTCTCAATTCCCAAGAAATCCAACCCTAACTGAGCACTAGAGCGAGTACAAAAGTAAAATTCAAAAGAACTAGACTAAGCTAGTCTATACCAGTTTCTCACCCTTGGTCGCATCCCCCGTAAGGAAAACAAAACTAACAGAATGAGCTAAAAGCCCAGTGAGGTCTCGTACGCACAATTAAAGCGATTAAATAAGGACATTAATCAGATAATAACAAGTCATCCAGAAACATTTATAATATAAAGCAATGATAACATATTCATTAAAAGGATACATACTCACGTGGAGCCCTTCATTCATTCATTCATTCCACCAATCATTTCCTTATTCCTCCAGCATTAAAATAATTTCATTTGTAAGTGAAAACTCCTCCATTGTTCTTGCCATTCATTCCTTCATTTCATTTTCCCCCCTACTGGACATTGACCAGTCTCTACCAGATTTCGTGGTCATACTCGAGTATACCAAACGTTCATTAACCCAGGGTCACCAAATCGCCCGACCGAGTCCGCTTCTGGCTCGAGTCGACCGGCAACGAAGGGCAAGGGCCCAGTTCAGCCAAAAGGCTTACATTCATGCGCAAGTAACATTTAATCATTCATTCATTGAAAATTTCACATTTGTTTAGGTCGAGT
Source organism: Coffea eugenioides (assembly GCF_003713205.1). Classification (NCBI taxonomy): domain Eukaryota; kingdom Viridiplantae; phylum Streptophyta; class Magnoliopsida; order Gentianales; family Rubiaceae; genus Coffea; species Coffea eugenioides. Next base: position 25,661,915 of record NC_040045.1, on the reverse strand, counting down.
GCGATAAAGTACACCCTCGCCTAGCAAAATTCATTTTGGCAATCATTAAAACATTTAATATTTAATCAAACATTCACAAATAATCACAACAATCCACATAAACATAGGAAACATATCGTACAAAGAACACTCATCTATTTAAGTAAAATAACGTCCAAAGTTTCCTTCCGGATAATACCCTCAATCACCAAGAAACCTTAATAATAACCAAGAGAAAATATTATAGTTAAACCATCCAAATCTTAGGTGAACCAAAGAAAATCCGAATAACTACTAGTACAAAGTATAAGTATAATTTTGGAAGTGAAAAGAGTACATCTACATAGCCCTCGAGTGCAAATTTGGGCAGCACGCCCTTTGTATTTACCTATTTTCCAGCCATTTATGACTTCATTATTTTTCTCAATCAGCTCCAAAGTCACACATAGATAATCCCATTACAATAGCCATTCAATAGGCTCAATGTCATACAAGACAAAATCAAGCTAGGAACATATCCGGAAATGAAGTTTAAGTCATAAAACAAAAGATAGATTTGACGTCGCTTAGCGTATCGGACACAACCGAAGCTACACTTATCGGAATGGTGTGAAATTTATACTGTTTCGAAGCTAAGATAAAGGGCTACAACTTTGATGAAAGCCACTCAGTCCAGTTCATAAATTATCCAGGTCAAAATTTCCAAGTACAAAACCAGAATCTCACAATCAGGCTAGTTAACCGTACTATATGTAAACGACAATAACTCAGGCTACCGAAGTCCGATTGAAGCGTTTTCAGGGTTGTTGGAAAGCTAAGACATAGGACTACAACTTATGTATTTTGGCTAAATGTTAATTCAGTACGGATCATGGTGAACAGACGCTGTCAAATTGGTGAAATGTCAAAATAGTCCACAGAGCTCTATCTATGGCAGTCAAGGGTATTTTTGTCTTTTCACATGATACAGTGATCGGATTGAGCTGAAATTTTACAGGCAGTTATAAAACATCATTTCCTAAAACTTTCATGTTTTGAACTAAGCCCAATTTGGCC
>NC_040045.1:25553749-25653054 GCF_003713205.1 Coffea eugenioides | reverse complement strand
TTTATCCGTGATTGTGTAGCATTATGATGTAGTAGTAATACAAAAGAAATGCCATGTAAATAATGATATTTTTTTTCAAATAAACAAAGTGGTTTACGAATATTCCTATCTAGCGAGCAAAAGGGTAGTTAGGATATTTAAAAATCTTGCTATACAAACAACAAAAGTAAGGTAGGTTAGTGATATTTTAAGAACTTTAGGGGTGTCAGGCGAAATGAAGAGAAACCTCAGGAGAGGTTTACAATATTGACTTATTGAATACACTTATTTATGCCAATTATACTCTTCATACTAATTATACTTTTAAACTAAATTACTATCTACGCATATTTTAAAACTTCAAATTTAATTGCTATTAGCGAAATTATATTGATTTTTTTTTATACGAGTAGTATTTTTTATCTTGGATACTACTTTAATTAGAATTTAGTTTAAAGACATTTACTGGAATTTGGACGCATCCAGAGAGCATCGATCGATGTATCTTCATGCATAAATTGGAATAAATATGCAACTTAATTTTTTTAAAAATAACTTACTACTCTATATCCGAAATTTACTTTTTGGAGAGTAGGTTTAGTTCATACTATTTTTCATAGTATTTAAAAATATATAAGTACAAAAAATTTTAAATTATACCTATAATCTTGTATTATACGAGTATATTATGAGTACTTACTAACTAAGGTACTAAGTTTTAATTATTGATAAAACATCTTATCGTTATTTCAAATAAACTTCCTAATACTAGTTTGAAATAAGTTTTAAAGTAAAATAGTACATGTGTCCCATAAATCAGTAAATCTTGATTATTAATCAAATTTTCCATGTTATCAGTAATAATTACTATTTATGTATAAAAACTTACTATTACTTGAATTAACCTTGCTATTACTTGAAGTAAAATAGTACATGCATTTGCTTGCCTTTTGCTTTGGTTAATTACAAAATTAGACATAATTGTAGAAACCTCCTATAGGTTTTTGACATATTCACATAGCCTTCCCCAACATTTGCAAAACTATAAAAAACTTCAAAAACTCTAAGGTTTATATTACAAATTTAATTCCAACGAAGTTTACTAACATTAAAAAAATTACTTTACATGAGGGAGTGAAGTGAAAAAATGGGAGTATAATAATATCCCTTAATTGTTTATTCCATAAATATCCCTTATACATGTATGTGAGTTGAATTTGTTTAATAATAGAAATAATTTTTGGTGTAATGGGCCATTTTTTTGTGCAGTTGGAGTATATTTTGCCTGAATACCTAAATTATATGTGCGGTTGGCGGATTTACCTTTAATATAATAATAATAGTAATTCTATTACTATTATTATTTGCTAGCAAAGCACAACATTATTTCCCTTCCCTTCTACATTCTCTGTTCATGCAGCACTTCCCCTCGACATTTCTCTACTTTTCATTGATCTCTTATTCACCATGTTAAGCCAAATGGATATGTGATTTTATTAGTTTCAAATGGGTAGCTGAATAAAATCAATTAATTAGTGGCTATTAAATGGACAGATTTCGACTGCCTATTTATAATTAATTCAATTAGACGTAAATTCAAATTCATTAGTAACCAAATGAATTTGAATTCGTATACACAATAACTATATCAAAGTTTTTGCAAAGCCATATCTATCCAGTGTTTCCTATTCTTTAATTTTCATTTATTAAAAGTTTTGGAAACAAAATTGGTTTTCATTTATTAAAAGTTTTGGAAACAAAATTGGTTACAGTAAAACAAATTGTCAACTATTTATTAAGCACTAATGTGAAAGTATTTTCAAGTACCTTTGTTTGCTTGACATTTAAACTAATTTTTTATCATATTTTTTTATTATTACCACACCCATTCTGTGTGTCATAACCAATGCTCATAATAATTGAAGTTTTTGCACCAGAATACACTATGTCTAACGTTAATTGTTGGGGTTAAATGCAATAAAATCATGACTAACTATATACTTAATTGCAGTTCACCCCTTAAACTATAGTAATACACTTTTTCCTCCCTTGAATTATTGGCAAAAAAATTTTGGGGTTACAGAAAGGCATCCTCAATGTTCCGTAATTTTGGCCAATTAGGAACAATTGACGGGAAATGAAGAATTGATCGTTAGAACCAACGGTTTTACCTAACAAAAAATGGGTAAAACCGAATGGAGCCATTTTTAACGGAACAATTGCAATGGACGAAAAGCTCCATTCTTCTCCTTCTTCCCTCTGCCTTTCTGCAACCCCAAAATTTTTTTGCCAATCTCTGGAGTTTTAACGACCGTTATACAACATTCAAAACAAACAAATTTATTCTAAATTTTTATTTGGGATAATTTCATAAACCAAATCGCAGCCACTTTCTATAAAGTATCACTTTTTCATAAAAGACCAACTCTTTATGACTTTCCTCCATTATAAGAACAGAGTACCCATTTTTTCATAAATAAATTTATTTATAGGATAAAATAAAAATAAATTTATTTTTTAATAAAATACCAGTTCTTTATGGCTTTCCTCCATTATAAGAACAGAGTACCCATTTTCCCATAAACAAATTTATTTATCGGATAAAATAAAAATAAACCCGTTTTTCAATAAAACACCAGCTCTTTATGACTTTCCTCCAATATAAGAATAGAGTACCCATTTTTCCATAAATAAATTTATTTATCGGATAATATAAAAATAAATCCATTTTTTAATAAAAGACCAGCTCTTCATGGTTTTCCTCCATTTCTTATGACTTTCCTCCATTATAAGAACAGAGTACCCATTTTTCCATAAACAAATTTATTTATCGGATAAAATAAAAATAAACCCGTTTTTCAATAAAACACCAATTTTTTATGACTTTCTTCCATTATAAGAACAGAGTACCCATTTTTTCATAAACAAATTTATTTATCGGATAAAATAAAAATAAACCCGTTCTCCAATAAAACACCAGTTCTTTATGGCTTTCCTTCATTATAAGAACAGAGTACCATTTATGGGTAAAATCGTTTTCTAACGATCAATTCTTCATTTCCCGTCAATTGTCCTTAATTTGCCAAAATTACGGAACTTTGAGGATACAATGTGTTTGGGGTGAAACTTTGAGGATGAAATTGGACAACCACCCAAACTTTGAGGATGAAAAGTCCATTTTTTCCTATAAGATATTTAATCAAATGTTATTTCTTGTCTTAATTTTAGTTATGACTATGGTACATATTTATTAAATAGACATATCTTTATAATTAAAGTTAATATTTGATATTTTAGGATGCCATATATTTAAATAGATGAAAATTATTTTGAACATAACATATTAAAATAATTTTGTTTGTCAATCATTTTGGCCCCTCCCCCCCCAAGAAAAAGATCTTAGCTTGGTCACTGCCTAGGAGGAAATTAGGGCCTATTGCTAGCAAAAGATTGTAAAAATTTACCTTTATACCCCAATTATTTGGAAAAATCTAATGAACAAATTTTGCAAAAGAAACCTCGTTTCTTGCCAACAAATTAAGTAACTAATAAAATCACCTGTAATGTTACTTTAACATATTTAATTTATGTTAAATACAAATTCCACCCGTGTCCCTTTCGTAAAAATATAAGTGTAATACTTTTTCAATTTTAGTTACATACATTTGTGTATTTTACATAAATGTAATGATTCAGAGTAAAATGTCCATAAATAACTAGTATTTTATTGATGTAATGCAAAAAATCCATAAAGAGTTGGTATGCTATGGGCGCAATCTTTTTTACTTTCACATATTTAAAATTTGTTAAATACAAAATCTACCAGTTTGCCTTTCGTTAAAATATAAGTATAACACTTTTCAATTTTAGTTACAAACATTTATGTATTTTACATAAATATAATGATTCAGAGTAAAATGCCCATAAATAGCTAGTATTTTGTTGATGTAATGCAAAAAAACTCATAAAGAGCTGGTATGTTATGGGCAAAAACTTTTTTACTTTCACATATTTAAAATTTGTTAAATACAAAATTTACTAGTTTCCTTTTCGTAAAAATATTAGTGTAACACTTTTTCAATTTTAGTTACAAACATTTATGTATTTTACATAAATGTAATGATTCAGAGTAAAATACCCATAAATAGCTAGTATTTTGTTGATGTAATGTAAAAAAATCATAAAGAGCAGGTATGTTATGGGCAATATGTTTTTTACTTTCACAAAAATCAGTTTATATTAAATACAGGACACCCAGTTTCCCTTTCGTAAAAATATTAGTGTAACAGTTTTTCAATTTTAGTTACAAACATTTATGTAATGCCCATAAATGTAATGATTCAGAGTAAAATGCCCATAAATAGATAGTATTTTATTGATGTAATGCCCATAATCGGGAGAATCAATTGGAATCCACTGTTTCTCAGTTTTGGACGCTTTATTTAAAGTAGTGATATTTGTATTCAATTAAATGTGAAACAGGCAACAATCTGTCTTCCCATGAACCCAGTTTCCACATATGTTAATATTTTACTAATATAACAATTAAAATCAATTTCAATAATTCAAATTTAGTAGGTTAGATAAAAGTTGTTAGAAAAGTGAGAAACCAAAAGAAAAATAACTCAAATTTATTAAAAGTCCAAAAAGGATTCAGTACTTCAGCTCTAGAAGTCCTCCAAATGACTAGATATTATAATAGCTATAATCAAAATAGATTACATAATTAAAAAACTTAATATTTCAAACATTTATTTTCTTAAGTTTCACTTCTTAAAGGCCCTCAACTCGTTATTCAATAATGACCATATGTTGCTTCAAAGCCAAGCATGGCTGTGTTTAGTACCGCTTACGCTTCCTCTTCGGTATTTTATTCCTAAACCCATTATATTTATGTTAATTTCATGACCCCCCAATATATTTCCAGCTTTTACAGTACGCAACATTTCCAAACCGCCCGCGCCTGTTATAGGTCACCACTTGCTTTCGTAGAAATATTCCCTTCATCGTCCGTACATGTCAACTTGCAACGTGCCGACTTCTTTGTCATATTCTTTACCTCTCCACACGTGTCTTAGATTAGCTGAATACACTACAGAATTTACCTGGTTTTACTCTTACATGGCAAGGGGGGGGGGGGGAATTTATCTGACTCAGATATTGACAAACGTTAGTAGACTTTCACATCTTGGCTCTGGAAAGTCCGAAAACCTTGTAGGAATGCTATTAAACTGGATGTTTCTAGTGTGAAAGTGGGAATTTCTTCCCACCATGGGAACCACCACAATCACAACAACTCTGCCTGGGACCATTGTCAAAGGCTTATGGGTCCACATAGGTTCAGGCAACCGGTAGGCAACCGGTAGGCAACGGTAGGTGAATTACACAGGCGAGGAACGTGGGACTTTCTAAAGGACTTAACTGGACGTATGAATGAGAGAGGTAAATAGACAAATATTTAAATTTTAGGAAGTTAAAGTAATGCATTTTGCAGATGCAATTTAGTGAAGTATATGTATTTCATTGATATCTATAAGATTTAAACTTTAGTCAAATTTTGTAAGTTATGATCATGATGCCTTGTATTTATGGGAGTAAAGTCTCATAAATACAGTGTGCCACTTTGCAAATCCAATCCAGGACTCAAATTTAGGGTGTGACAATATTTAAGTTGGCGATTTGTTTGAGATCCTCAAGATTGTGATACACTGTTCCTCTAAAAGAACTGAGATTCATCAATTTGGATAAGTCTCTAGAATTGTAAGACCTGTTATCGAATGAGTCAAGTATCTCCAACTGCTTGCCCAACCCATCTACCAAAGCTTAGGGCTAGAGAAAGAGCTCAGGAGATGAAAGATATCTCAAATGTCCCAAGTTGGGTATTTTTCTGAAACATTGACTATTAGTTAAATCAAGTGGGAAGGCCGAAAGAGGAGGATGGTAGGGGATGTAGAAAGTGTTATTGATATGTAGAAGAGAGAGAGAGAGAGAGAGAGAGAGAGAAGCTTTAAACAAAATTTAAGCAAAATGAAAATGAGGAACGAAAGTCATTTGATACAAGAAAAAGGCACAAAAAAAAACTGATTTGATTTGATTTGTCTACATGCATGTAGCTGTTTATTGTCCTTTATTGAAAATTATTGATAGATTTCAAATTCAGTTCGAGTAAAAAGCTGTGAATTATAGAAGAAGGGATGGAATCAAGAAACCTGCATTGGGTAGTGGTAGAATTGCTCTTTTTTGGGAGAATGATGGATCTTAGTAGGAAAAGTAAATACTTTAGATTGGTTATGGTAATGTTTCTTAAAAAAGTAGAGAATAATGTGGTGGTGTCTAAATCATTGAAATTGGGAAAGTTTCCTTATTAATTTAACCTCTCTTCTTCAGAACACAAGAACATAGATGGCCTCCTCCAACTGCATTGGTGAATCTTGCACTGAATCTAGCTCTATGCCAACAGCTTGTGAGCGCAAGGAAAGTTTAAGCAGCTAAACAAAGTGAGACAAACCAAACCAACAGCTAAAAATAGTCACAGATTATCTCCTTGTTGGATCAAACACTAAAAGTGAAGGATCATATAACAAATTGGTATCTTTCCCTAATAGCTAAGTAAAGATGCTCGCAATACACACAAATACTAGCTACACAAGATGACCCAACAACTTGCAATCTTGTTGGCCCTTGTCATGCTGGTTTCAGATCATTTGGAGTCCCATAGCAGCTGCTATGTGCAAAGAAACTTATGAACTGAAACTGCAACATGCAAATGAAAGATGGTGCAAGACTTTAGTCAAGAGTTTTCAATACAGAAAATTGGTAATAGAGGCAAGTATTGTTTTCTTAAGAAACCTGAGGCTCAGAATTTCCTGCAACAAGCCTTAATAGTTTGACAAATGTTTCATGAGACAAAATTGCAATATACACCAAGCTTTAACAATATAGGAAACAAACTCAGTCATTCATCATAAGATTAGTTTGTATGTATAATAAGCTTTATTAAGAATACAATACTCTGCCTTTGTACCTTTTTTGGGACAATTAGCAAGAAAATTTTCATATAAATTTTAATTGTATAGACTAACATAGTGCCAGCTTTGCAGCCAAAAAAAAAAAAACCACAAAAATGAACAAACTTTAATTTCAAAACCTATAAGAGTGGACCAATATCACATATTTGTGAATTAAAAGACATCAAAGATTGAATTTTGAAACCAGAAATCTACAATTCCAGTTCAAATCACATTAAAGTTTTTTAAAAAAGTGTGAAAACACCACAATCATCCATGTTACAAATCAATTACTCCAAGTTTTTCAATTAATATCCTTCTATGGGTTAAAATTTCCATATAAATTAAAAATTGCAGGAAAAAAGAAAAGAGATTAAGTAAGTTTAATTACCTCACATTTGAATCAGATGAGATCAGGGAAAAAATCAGATATTCACTGTAGAATTTTCTTAAGACAAGACCCAGGTTTTGTTAAACAGCGTTGCTTGGACGAACAATTTCCACTTGATAAGTTGTACCAACAAATCTGCACAACGACACGAAAATGAAGAGAAATAACCACAAAATTGAGCTCAATCTAGTATTACAAATGTCCTTCAAAAAGCTGATACAAAAGTGAAAACTCTGAGAAAGACAAGAAAAAGATTAAGCTGAAGGACAATAGATAAATAGCCATAAAATTGAGCTAAATCTGCTATTAAGTCTTACAAAATTTCTTCATCTTTTGGAAGTAGATCTATTTTTTCATGAAACAGGGGAATGACAACAAAAGTGTGTTGTCATAGCCAAAAAATTCATGTTATGACAATATTTTAGTGATTTTTCTCATAACAAAAATATGTGTTCTATTAATGACAATAACACAAGCTGAACTTGATATGGATTCCTATTTGTAATTTAAAAAAAAAAAAGGACTATTGTTATTAAATTTAATTTATTTATGAAAAAATTAGATGTTGTCACGAGGTGTTGTAATTAAATTTGATATATATCAGATAATATTTAAGGCAAAAGAAGCTAGCTAAACAGCAAAACAAATCTGACTCCACGGCAGCTATACGGATTGCATGGTTTGTAATTTAAAAATAAAAAGGAAACAAGATGATAAACAAATATAAACAGGACAAGCAAATCAAACAAATGTATTTGAATTAAAGTAAATAGTATTTGATTGAATTAACACAAGCTCTGATTGTTGGTTTTGATATCAATAAAACTTGAAGGCAACACGATGATTCTTTATCACCAAATCCTAAACAGATTTTAAGTTTAATCCAAGATATTTGATTAAATAAAGACGGTAATCTAAAACAATTACATGGGAAGCACAAATAGTTTAAATAGTTATAAGGCATTTTTTTATGAGTACATGATATGACGGTAACACATACTGATCTATTAATTTTAATTTATGAGAGAGTATGCCAACCCACTTCCAAAGACGAGGAAATAAGGAAAATATTTTGATTTCACCTTACAATATGGAAGGTAATGCTTTCAAATATAAACTTACTTCCTCATCACCAAATTCCTTAATCCGCCACGAAACAGGAATTACATTAGATGATGTTTCAGATAAACAAAAATAAATATTTGGAAGATGAAACTAAAAAGAATCTCATAGAGCAAGTACTATGATCCCGTTTCTTCTGAAGAGGAAAAAAAGATTAAAAAAAACTCAATAGTCATTAAAAAGACAAAAGAAAATATTGAATGATGTTGGTGAAGCTTATCAAAATTGAGATTGGAACTAGATGCTAAAAAAAAGGGAATTCCAAGAACCGTAAATTGAATATTAACAAGAGAAAAATTGGAGGAGAAAAAAGTAAAAGGAGAAAAAGAGTACCTATGGATTTTAACTGAAGGCACGTGGCTTATTTTATCATAATCTTCTCCTTGTTGACAACCACTCTCTATCCTAACTCTATTGTTGAATAGTTCAGGCATTTCCACTAGAGATACCTCCTCTAGGGTGGTCAAACATCTCAACCCATCTGGAATCATTTCCAATACTTTACACTCCCGTATCCGTAAACTTGAGAGCTCAGGCATGGCCCCTTCTTCCACTTTCCACTGCTTTAAGTTACCCAAACCATGAAGCTCGAGACATTTTAGTTTGGGAAATCCCATTGAGTGGCAGATCATTTCTTGGCCCAGAAAAGAATTATGCCCAAGCTTCAGTATTCTTAAGTTAGGAAGCTCCTCGAGTGTTGCCATTGGGTCTTCCTCAATATCAGTACCAAACAGCTTTAATTGAGTAAGTCCTGCAAGGTCAGGAAACATGTGGGATTGGTAATCCGGTAACTTCTTGCATAAACTATTCCCGATCTCTAATTCATGAATATTTCTACTAAACAACACCCTTGAAAGAACATCCAAACCCCTGTTGCTGCCAAAATCAAAGTCAACGATTCTAAGTGAGCTAATGCGTATGCAGTCCAAGTTTGATATAGGATTGATGATGTGTTTCAGGTCCTCAAGATTTTTACGCACTATTGCTTTCAAAGCTCTGAGATTCGATAATTTGCATACATCTTTAGGATAGCAAATTTTGTTATCGAATGATTCAAGTATCTCCAGCTGCTTGCTTAACCGCAGCTTAGGGTGAGCGTCCCACCACCTCCAGTCTGGAAGATAAAGATATCTCAAATGTTCCAATTTCCATAGCACGTTTGGTATTCTACAAGAACGAGAACTACCAGATAAATCGAGAGTTTCCAAGTACTTTAAATTGCCCAAGGAATATGGCAAGTTTATATTCTGACCTCTCAATCTCAAACATCTCAAATGGATAAGGTTACCGACATACCCCAGAGGTGATTTGAGATAACAACTTTGGGAGGCCATATGGAAGGATAAAATTGCCAAAACTCTAAGCATCTTCAAATTCTTGACTTGGGACATTATTCTCACCCCTGGATTAGAATATTCCCATTTGGCTACCAACGAATCACACAAGAATGAGCGAAGATGCTTAGTTTGTTCTTTCGGTGGAAAGTTGTATTTAGAGATATCTCTTGGAAGCAAATGAAGGACTAAACTATACTGTGCTTCAATTGCAGGAGGAGAATCTCGTGAAGTACTTCGATCGACCAACTTATACAAATTCTCCTCTTTTGCCTTGGCTAAGCATAGATCTCTCATAAGATCATGAAACCGACATGACTTTAGCCTTGTCACCGCACACTTCCCCTCCTCATGTTTTTTAATTTCAACCATGCATCTGTTTGCTAACTCTTCCAAGTAACGCTCTGCAACATCCATTATTGTTTCTTTCTCCCTTCTATCATTCTCAAATATCATACCTTCTCCTATCCACATCTGATATAAACTCTCTGCTCCAATGTCGGAATCTTCCCTGAATTTACCCAAGTAAAGGAAGCATGGTTTTAGTTGCCAAGGGAGGTCATAGTAACTGTAAGCTAAAACCTTGGGCACCTCTCCTTCTTTTCCAATTTTTTCTCCCTTATCCAGATAAGATTTGATATTCTCATGCACTTCATTCCATTCCTTGAAAGTTCTAGTTCTACGAATTCCACCTAGAACTACCACGGCCAATGGAAGACCCCCACAGTTATTCAACATTTCCTTCCCCAACTCTTTCATCTTGTCCAAATCTTCACAACCTGTGTGGCATTAAACAAAACTAAGTTAATATCAACAACGACGCATCCATCATTCATTTCTCATACAATCCTTGGTTCAATCATAGTAGATCTTCCATAATGTGAAATAAGCATCATGGCTATCATTCAACAACTATACAAAAACCTTAACGGACTTTTAACTGAACAAGTCTTCCAACCCAAAAACTTTGACCTATCAATAGTCTTGGAAAAAGGCTATCCCAAGAGACATTTTTTTTTTCAAATCTATTAGATTGTATGAATTTTTTTTTAAAAAAAAGAAGATAAAGTTGTTCAATTAAATGGTAACAATGCAAAAGAAATTATGTTTCCATTGTAGTATTTCAATTATTATTATTATTATTATTATATCCACCGCCTTTTTAAATAAAATGAATTTAATGTGAATAAAGGGGAAAATTTGACCTTCACCACTGCTCTCCCTAATTTTCTTTCGTAGCAACTCCCAACTTTGGTCCTCGGTCAAAAAACGCAGTTCATGGCGATAACCATTTGGACCAACATGTTCTGCCACGTCTCTAATACGAGTTGTCAGCAAAATTTTGGTTCCATGCTCCGAAACTAGGATTGCATCTTTTAGGCTATCCCAAACATCTGTTGACCAGATGTCGTCGAGGACTATCAAACATCTCCTAGCTCCCAAGTGCTCTCGAAGCAGCTTTGCTAGTTCATCTTGTTCGCTCTTCATTATCTGTTTTCTGTTTTCAGGAGTAAGCTTGAGTAGAATGCCTTGCAAGAGATCTTTTGTTTGCCATTGTTGTGACACACAAATCCACGCAAAACCTTTAATACACTGCTTCAATTTTTCATGGTGATATACCTTTCTAGCAAGAGTGGTTTTGCCTATACCTCCCATGCCGACAATCGAAGCCACTCTTATTTTGCGCCCTGTACTTTCACCCTCTTTCAGCAAATGTTCAACCAGCTTCTCAACATCATTACGCAGTCCAACCACATCCTCCTCAGCCACAAAGGAGTAAGTGTGCCTTAATTGTTTCTGCCTGGATGGAGCACTCGACTCTCCTTCCTCCGTTCTGGCAATTAAATTTACAAACCGGCCAAAAATTTTGGTGCGATTAGAGATCCTAGTTCTGAGACTTTGAATCTCTAAGCCCAAAGCATGAATGGTATAACATTCTCTGGCAATACAAGCAGTCCTCTTTAGAGCACGTGTAAAGCCTCTGTTGCTTGAAATTGAAACCCTCAAAGCATAATCTTCAACCAAATCACTTGCTTCATAAGCGACCGCTCTAAATTCCGGAAGCCACTGTTGTATAGTGTCCCTTGCAGCCTGTTTCTTATCTGCATATCTTAAGAACATTTGTATCCATTTGAGATCGTCACGAAGGAGTGTAACTTGCTCGCGAACACCTCGTAGAAACTTTACTTCTTCAATAAGCAATTTACCTATATTTTCTATTGCAGAGGATAGGATTGAGGACAGGATGTCTTCGGGCATTTTGGACGAGATTGATGTATATTTTCTGTAATGGATGGAATTTACTAGCACAAAATGATGGTTTCACTCTTACTACCACAAGGGTGTTGTTAAGAGTGTTTTCTAATTCCCCCTCTACAAACGGAAACTGATTTATGTGAAGACAAGGACATGTTATCTATTTTTGCTTTATTTTATTCCTTCTCAGACAACTTTTGCTTTTTTAATTCCACCTCTACAAAAAAATTCCCCGTCTACGAGAAGGGAACAAACAAAAGAAAAATTCTTTGGCTTTGCATATAAACGGCTTCAAATCATCTGTCCCTAAAGTAGTCTGTCCCCTCTGTCCTTTATTTGTACAGTTGTCACGTGTTTCTAATCTTTTGTTAACCCAAATTCAAATAAAATTACAAGTTTATTCAAAATCATTTAAAACAGATAATTCAAAACTTTTTTTTTATTTTCTTTCTAACAAAAAAGAGTCTTGTAAAACAAATCAATAGATTATGTATGATCAACAAGACTCTTTTTTGTTAGAAAGAAAATAAAAAGTTTGAGTTATCTGTTTTAATTGATTTTGAGTAAACTTGTAATTTTATTTGAGTTTGGGTTAACAAAAGGTTAGAGACACGAGGCAGCTGTACAAATAAGGGACAGAGGGGACAGAGACTACTTTGGGGACAGAGGATTTGAAACCCATATAAACAACTTTTACTTTATTCTATTCCCCCTCCGCAATAAGCTAGGTAACAAACAAGAGAAAAATTCTTTGGCTTTGCGTATGAACAACTTTTGGTATATTCTATTCCACCTCCACAATAAGGGAACAAACAAAAGAAAAATTCTTTGGCTTTGCATATAAACATCATCTTGCATTATTGCTAGTCCAATGCAAAAATAAAAAAAGCCAAATTAAAACTAAAATTTACAATCAATTCTAGCTCTTTGTATATCTTCAAAATTGTAAAATATTTAACAATTAACAGCTAAAAAGTTTCACGATAATATATGAAAATTACAAGAACAATATTGCTAAATGATGCGAGAGAAAATTGAAAGATTATTTTGTGAGATATTATTGTTGAGAAATATATCAAATGAAGGGAAAGAAAAGAATTTAAAAAATAAAAAATGTGGTCTTTTTCTTATCCAGTTTATACTTTACTTTCATAATCGCTGTGTTTTGTAAAGTTAATTATAATACATAAAGACCCTAACTGTTTTTTTTCCGATTAGTCCACCTAAATTGGGTCTTAGATTTTAATCCATCGTCTGATCCGAATCCAGCTGTTGTTAGGCACATGCTCCCCAGCTCAAGCTCCTTGCCAAGTTCAAGTTTTTTAGAAAGGATAGTTCATGTCCAAGTAAAATTTAAAAGTTCGTTTGGATTGCAATTTTTCTTCAAAAAATTTTTACATTTTCTATGGCTATATTTTTCAACCACTTTTTTACTCTCATATATATCAAATCGTTATAATATAATTTTTTACAAAAACTTCAAAAAATAGTAATTCAAACATGCTCATTCGCTTGAAGGACACTACTTGGCCAATGGTTTCACAGCCGTCGAAGTTAATTTCTATATGGATTCTTGTGGCACTCATGAAAATAATTTGATCCCTAAGCAACTTTTTTTTTGGTTATTATTTATTGATTAATCATTAAGGTCCAATGCATTCTCTTTTTGGCAACATCAATTAAGGTCGCTTGACTTTCATATAGTCGTCATTGTATTTTGGTTATTCATTTTTTCCCATTTCAAATTGGTAATCAAACTACCATAACATCGCGCCTATTCCACCTAACTTAATCTATGGGTAAATGGTTTTGTCAATTGATGGTCTCACATTTAAATAAAAGGATATTTACTTCAGTTACTTTAACCTTAATAGTTTCATAAAATCATTAAAGTAATTATCTATTTAAGGCTTATTTTTCAGCTAAATAATTTTCATATTTGAAAGCTAAAATAATTAACTGAAAAATGATCCCTGGCACAAATAATTTTCCTTCCTCTGAACTTTTTTTTAGACAGCTTGTTGGAAAAAGTTGCACCTGATAAATGTGATTCCATGACATTGTAAGAACTTTTACAGAGCTTAGCGGTGAAGTTTTTCGGAGTTTACGAATGGAAGTATCTCTTCCTTCCTTGGTCTTTAGAAAAGAGGCTTGATAGTTTGTCCTATTGGCTCCTTTTTTTTTTTTTTTTGCTTTAACAAAAATTAAAGGAACATATAATGATCAGAGTAATACCCAACTAAATAATAATATAAACAAATTTACAAATAATGGAAGAAGAAATAAAAAATTCAAGTTGCTCAACTCAGGATCTCTTGCACTCACAGTTTTAAACTCTAATTGCTAAATCAAAGCCTCATGGCATAGTGGCC
The DNA here is from genome assembly GCF_003713205.1 of Coffea eugenioides. Classification (NCBI taxonomy): domain Eukaryota; kingdom Viridiplantae; phylum Streptophyta; class Magnoliopsida; order Gentianales; family Rubiaceae; genus Coffea; species Coffea eugenioides. The sequence goes on along the minus strand of NC_040045.1, from coordinate 25,638,593 downwards.
AAGATAATGACTAATTATGTAGCTTTGCAGTGAAGGACCAAAAGTATTAAAGTAATTTGTCTTGCTTTAAAATCAAATCCGAAGTAGGATGAAGTTTTATAACAATGATATCTATTCAAAAACGTTTTCAGACCAAAACACGAGAATATAGCAATAACAACTAACTAAGTTTTTTTTTTTTTTCAAAATAATACTCTTTTCCAAAACTATTCCCAAAGTGATTCAATTCCAAAATTTATCTTCAATGATACTTTTTGGAGTCTATTTTCCAAATAATCTTGTTTTGCAAAATATACCCAAACTGATCTAATTTCAAATTTTATTGCTTTTCTAATTTTTTATTTGCCATGGTGGAAAAAATAAAGCAGACTCTACTTTTTTTTTCTAATCTTTTATTTGCCAAGGTGAAGAAAATATACTATACCAATTTGATATATATGAGATTAAAAAAATGATGATAGAAATTTGTTCAGAAAAAAATATAAAAAAATTTCGTTAGAAAACTGCAATCCAAACAACGTCTTAATAACTTTGAACAAAAGGGAAGCCATGTTAAATAAAGAAAGAAGTGCTTGTTCCAAGTGTTAAAATCAAACAAGACAATGAGAGGTTGTGTGCAGTAGTAGTGTTTTGATTATATCAACTCACTTTTATGCACAGAATTTGGCAAAGATTTCCAGGTGCATTGCTGTACGTTTTGCACAGTTAGTTGAATTAATTTCTGAAATAATGTTATAATATGATGCGAACTCGATTCTCCAAGGATCGCTTGAGAAGAAACAAATTGCATAGGCAGCAGAAGGATTTACCTTAATCAGGTTATCGACAAATTAAATGGATTCTAAACAATCAAGAACCACTCGAGATTGATTAGAAAGGTATAATGGCGCTATAATTCAACGTGGTTTTGAATTAATAAGCCAAACTTGAACAAAGGAGGCATAACTCATTTTGTATCAATGGACGTTTCCTAAGGAACAAGAAAGAGAAAAACTCTCAATTTTTATTCATTTTATAATTGCCTTACAATGGAATAGAGAAGGTCTATTCATACCTAAAAGCAAAACCACTAAGACTAATCCAATTTGGATAAGAATTTAGTCCTTATTTCCTTAACTACTTTTGAATGGCTTAAATAGCTCACATAACTGATTTATGTGAAGATTTCTAATTCCCCCTCTACCAATGCAAACTGATTTATGTGAAGATAAGGACGTGTTATCTACTTTTGCTTTTTCTTTTTTCTTTTTTTTTTATTCCTCCTCTACCAACGGAAACTGCTTTATCTTAAGAGAAGGAGATGCTATCTAGGGGTGGGCAAAATTATCCGCTAACCTGAAAACCCGTCATATCCGATCCGATCTGATCCGAAAATTAGGGTATTCGATTTTTATTATTTGATCGGGTCAAAAGAGGGTCAGGTATCCGCTAAGATGTGGGGCGGGTTAGGGTCACATAATTAAAACCCCGCGGGTACCCGATCCGCCCCGTATATATATATATATATATTTTTTTTTTTTTTTATACACACACTATAAAATAATAAGTTAGAACTAAATAAGTAATTTTATTGAACAAATTGCATTACAAATATGAGAGACTATAGTTTTTTACAAGATTCATTTGTAAAGGCCATGATCTTATATTTTATAGAAAAAAGTTTAATTAATGTGGAACATATATATTAAAAATTGTGCTACTTATTTCAAACTTTTATTGATTTTGAATTCTTTTAATTTTTTTCTTTATCTTATATTCTCTTCATATGCTTGTTTCTTGGTGAGAAACTTTTTTTAGAAAAAAAATTATTAAATATTAGATGAATGTGTAAAATATAAAATTAAATTGGTATAAATTATTTTTTTTAAAAAAATTAAATGATAAACGAGGCGGGGCGGGTACCCGCTGATCCGACCCTATCTCAGCGGGTACCCTATAAAGGGTACCCGCTGATATGCGGGGCGGGTAAGGGTCAGAAAATGGCTGACCCGCAAGGTACGGGTCGGGTCAGCCAAATGGTGAATGGGGCGGGTACCCGACCCGTGCCCACCCCTAAATTGCTATCCGTATAGAGAGTTAACTTTTGCTTTTTTAAAAATCTTTAAGAGAAGGAGATGCTATCCGCGTAGAGAGACAACTTTTGCTTTTTTTGATTCCAACTCTACAAAAAAATTCTCCCTCTACAAAAGGGAACAAGCAAAAGAAAAATTCTTTGGCTTTGCATATGAACAACTTTTGCTTTATTCTATTTCCCCTCTGCAAGAAGGGAACAAACAAAAGAAAAATTCTTTAGCTTTGCGTATAAACATCATCTTGCATTATGGCTAGTCCAATGCAAAAATTTTTAAAAAAAGTCAAATTAAAACTAAAATCTACAATCAATTCTAGCTCTTTGTATATCTTAAAAATTGTAAAATATTTAACAATTAACAGCTAAAAAGTTTCACGATAACAGATGAAAATTATAAGAACGGTATTGTTTGCGAGAGAAAATTGAAAGATTATTTTGTGAGATATCTTTGTTGTGAAGTATATCGAATGAAGGGAAAGAAAAGAATTAAAATAAAAAACAGGCCCTTTGCCAAGTACAAGTTTCCTAGAAAGGATAGTTCATGTCTAAGTAAAATTTAAAGTTCATTTGTATTGCAATTTTTATCAAAAAAATTTGTACGTTTCCTATGAATCTATTTTTTAATCACCTTTTTACCCTCATATATTTCAAATCATTACAATATAATTTTTTACAAAAACTTCAAAAAAAATAGTAATTCAAACATGCTTATTCGCCTGAAAGACATTAGGCCAATGGTTCCACAAACATCAAAGTTAATTTCTATATGGATTCTTGAGGCACTCATGAAAGTAATTTGATCCGTGAGCAAATGTTTTTTTGGTTATTATTTATTGATTAATCATTAATGTCCAATGCGTTCTCTTTTTGGCAACGTGTCGCTTGACTTTCATATACTCGTCATTGTATTTTGGTTATTCATTTTTTTTCCCATTTCAAATTGGTAATCAAACAACCATAACATCGCGCCTATTCCATCTAATTTAATCCATGGGTAAATGGTTTTGTCAACCGATGGTCTCACATTTAAATAAAGGATATTTATTTTAGTTACTTTAACCTTAATAGTTTCATAAAATCATTAAAGTAAGGGTAAAAAAAAAACCCTTGTGGTAAATCTAATATACAGAAAAACCCTCTGTGATTTCAAAACGTACAAAATGATATCTCATGTTTTAAACTAAATTATAAAGGTGATAGAATCCATTAAAATTAACAGAAATGACTTATTGGAACCTAAAAATAAATTTTTTATACCTAATTTTTAACAAATATACCTATTCTACCCCTTAATCCACAATTCTCTTTGTCTAGATAATGAAAGAACTGATTTTATTGAGCTGCCTTTTACTTAGTTATATTAGGACATTTTTGTCATTTCGTCCGTCTCCGTTAATTTTAATGGATTCCGTCATCTTTATAATTTAGTTCAAAACATAAGATGTCGTGTTGTACGTTTTGAAATTACGAGGGACTTTTTTGTATACTAAATTTACCACAGGGGTCTTTTTTATTTTTTACCCTTAAAGTAATTATCTACTTAAGGCTTATTTTTTAGCTAAATAAATTTTTCATATTTGTAAGCTAAAATAATTAACTGAAAAAATGATACCCAGCACAAATAATTTTCCTTCCGCAACCTCTTTTTTTAGACAGCTTGTTGGAAAAAGTTGCAACTGATAAGTGTGATTTCATGACAGTTGTAGGAAGTTTTACAGAGTTTAGCGGTGAAGTTTGTCGGAGTGTACCAATAGAAGCATTTCTTCTTCCTTGCTTGGTCTTTAGAAAAGAAGCTTGATAGTTTGTGCTATTGGCTTTTTTCCTTTTTTTGCTTTAACAAAAATTAAAGGAACATATAATGATCAGAGTAATACACAACTAAATAATAATATGAATAAATTTACAAATAATGGAATAAGAAATCAAAAATTCAAATATAATGACACTTCAACCCAGGATGTCTTGCACTCACAGTTTTAAACGCTAATAGCTAAATCAAAGGCTCATGGCATAGTGGTTTATTTGACAAACTATAAACACCAAACTTAGCACATTATTGTTCCTCACAAACCAAGGCCGTCATTACCTTCTATCCCTTTACCTATGTTTCACAATTTTTTTTCATGTTCTCCTTTGGTTGGATTTAACTATTCAAAAAATTTGAGATTTTTCTCGTAAGAAAAAATTTATTAAGCAAATCTTCATAAGAAACAATTTAACTTTTACCACACCCAAACCAAGCTTTGTATTCAGCTAAATCCCCAAACCTAATATCCCTCAAATCTCACTTCTCCATTATTGCAATCATCTGGAGTATATCATAATTTACAATAAAAAAGTGTAATAATCACATTAGTAATTATGTGATAATAACTTATGCATTTTACCAAGTACTAGTACTTCAGCTAGAAGCATAACCAATTGAGAATGGAAAGGTGGAAGAGAATGTTTGTTTGAGTTACAATAACCCCAAAAAAAGGTGAGAGGTGTTCAAAAGTGAAGGACAAGAAATATTCAAGAGTAATGAGCAGATGAAAAAACTTGTAGTGGGATAAAGTTAGAAAGCACAGATGTTAGACAACAAGGTAATAAATTAGAAAAAGGTAGAGGAAATGTTGTGTCAACATGTCCTTGTAATTACAAACTTTTGAAATATAATTTATATTTTTGTTCACCTGCTGCAAGTCTGCAACTCACTAGTATTAAATTGAGGAATAGTTTTGAGAAAGTATTACATCGGGAAATAATTTTTGTAATTATATTATTTTGGAAATTAACTCTGAAGTATGAAACCCACTTATCAAACACCCCTAAATGCCACCTTAATGTGAATGTAGTAATTGTGCAGACATTTTGGCTAAATTCAATCAATTTTGAACTAAGTATCAAGATGCGGCAAGGAAATTTTAGTATTTAAATTATGATTAATCTTTCTTACATACAATATATACACTGTCAACGTTGAATGAATGATAATTATGTGAAATTTAAATTTAAAATTTGATTTTTACACATATATCATAGATTCAACGGTGATGATATATACACTATCAGCATGCATAAAAACTATACCATACGTATAAGAAGTGATTGCGAAAGAACAAGAGGCTTAGACACAAAATATCATAGCTCTGTCAATGTCATAGTTTGCAAAAGTTGTCTCAACCCCATTTTGTGGACTTGGGGCGGGCACTGTTCTGCTCTCTTACCATCGCATGTGATATTTGTTTTTTTTTTTTAATATACTATTTGATATACAAAATCGGAGGAGGGGCAGCCTGAAGATTTATGAACAAAATTTAACAAAAAAAAATATGGTTTAAATTATATTTTGTACATCATTTTTTACACCATGTGTGAATCTTATAAAATTTTATTCTATAGTTACACATTATTAAAAATGAATTACATCATATGTATACAAAGTTATATTTTATGCATTTTGCATAAAATTGGTCCAAACGGTTTTCTAACGAACTGTTTCGACCCTTGTCCTACAAAATCATATTAATTAAAAAATTAGTTTTATATAAATAGAATATTTCATGTACAATCTACTGCAATGGTCCTAAATACTATAACAAATACAAGTTATCCCGTCCACCAGCCTGTTTTACCATAAATTCATGCGATGCTTTTGGTGCAATTCCTACACTGTTTGCCATATCATTCTCTATTACATGAGCTTCATGTATTCTCCTATGTGCTCTGAACAAATGCGTTTTGTGAGGACTACAAAGATAATGATTATGTTCTGGTATAAACTCAATGACACGATATTTTTCACTTTTGCTGCAACTAATTTTCATTTTTGCCAAGCAACCGAATCTTTTTTCAGGACGATGGATTTTTACATTGACATCTCTTTTATCTGCCCCTCGTTTGCCTTCGGCACTACAACAAAATGTCCTATCAATTATTTTACCATTTTTGTCTTTATGCAATTTGCTTTTTCTAGTGCCGAACCCAACCTTCTTAGCATATGCTAAGTAAAATTGACCAGCTGCTTCTTCACTGTCAAATTCCATACCTACCTGAGGGATTTCTTCTTTAGGGATAGAGGGATGAATTGAATTGATATCAGTCTCTTTGTTTGAACTGATGCACCAATAAGCTCAATGTCTGTATCTTCATTGATTGTTTGAGAGCTGTGATGATGTTGAGTGTCATCTATAAATTCCAATTTACGACAAGGTGGGAACTTGCTCTCAAGGGAATCATCACCCTCCATGATCTACAATTTTAAAAGATTTTAATAGTTAACTTTACCATTTCGTATCAGTGCTTGTTTTTTTTTTTTTTGCAAAATTAATTTTTAACTCATTACAAGAATTTTTCACAAAAAAATAGTAAAAAGACAAAAGTAAACAATTGTTCAATATCTTCGACGTAATTAAATACAAATAGACCTGCTTAAATATCGAATGACATTTATCAAAAATAAAAGCTTTTAACTATAATGTTTATCACTGAAAAAGTTTACTTCAATCACTTTGACTACTAAAGGCTTTACGGCATTACTGAAAGGGGATTGTACTAGTTTATTACTGAAAGGGGCTTTACGGCATTACTAAAGGCTTTACTTCAATTAGATACTAGTTTATGAACTATATTGACTTCACAGTGTATACAGATACTTATATAAACAATGATGTTGAGAGGGGATTGTACAATATTGTTCCCATCGCATACAAGTTCCAATGAATACAGGTAATTTCAAATATGACAAGACAAATATATTGTAAAATTGGCATACATGATCTATTGATTTGTTTTACACTGGATAAAGATGATTGAATCTTGCTACTTGATCCTTTGAGCATTTTTGCTGCAAGATTAAAGATATAATGAGTGAATCAAAATACTTGTTAGGGTTTAAGAAAAAGATGATTTGGGGTAAAAAATAAAGAAGAGTTTTAGTTAATTTTTATGTTTATGATCAACAAGATTCTTTTTTGTTAAAAAGAAAATAAAAAATAATTTTGAGTTATCTGTTTTAATTGATTTTGAGTAAACCTGTCAATCAACTATTATTGGTTTGTTTGAATTTGGGTTAACAAAACTTGTAAATCGATTATTATCGGTTTTATTTGAGTTTGAGTTAACAAATGGCTAGAGACACATGGCAGCTGTACAAGAAAGGGACAGAGGGACAGGGAATATTTTGGGGACAGAGGATCTGATGGTTTCAAATCCACTGTCCCCAAAGTAGTCTCCAGCACAAACAAACTCCCGTTCTCTTCTCTCAAGGTCAGTTTTCTCTCGCTCTCATTTCAGAAAATCGTGTACTTTAATTCTTAATTTTACCTGGTTCGATGCATTTATACTTGTGTATGCATTCCAAGTTGGAAAAGTATTGACTGAGCATCCATTTTGCCATTGATGGGGTTGGATGGAGTTGGCGGTGGTTCATCTACGAATGGTTGGTGTATTCCGCAACCCTGCTGGGGGAAGGGAAGTTACGATGTGTGTAGTTTAGGGAGCTATTGGTAATTGAAATCAATGGTGGGGTGGCTTGTAGGGATCATGGGAGGAGGGATGGTCAGGGGCCTGAGTGATTATTAGAGAAATTGCAGGTGGGCAGCTCGTGGCGGAGGAGATTTTTCCCTTTAAATTGATGTCGTCAAGATTACTTGCTGGACTATTGACTATATTTGTTGTTTCAGTTTCTATATTGTTTCGTGTAATTGAACACGGAGCAATTGTTGAGGCCCCGGTCCAGGAAAGGGCGGGGTGTGACGGGAATTTTTAGCACCACGAATGCTGTGAGGTGCACCTTTATTCCTTTTTAGCACTTCTTATTTAATAGGCCTCACTGTACAGAAATGTTCGCGTTTCTTGTGTGGATTTTATGTTTTCAATCTAAGTGCAGCAAGGTTTGCTTATTAAGTGTTTGATGTTTTTGTTTGCAGAATGGAGTTTCTACGATCTATTAAGTGTTCGTGTAGTTGAAAATTTGATGGATATGATTTTGGAAGATGGATTGTTGCATTTCTGTAATTATTTGTGGGGACTGCATGCATAGTTTTTTTTTTATTGTCTTGTTAGTTCATTGAATCTTGATCCCACCTTAGGTGAAGATCTGCTATTTCCTATTGATGTTATGGATGTCAAATTAATTCATTTGCAGAAAATTGGATTATAGTTTTAGTTTGTCATGTTTTGTGATCTTTATCCCTTAGCTGAGAACATTTTAAGGTATGATGTTTGTGTAGGGCAATTGTATAATAAAGAGCAGCTAATCTATTCTACATTACTCCATAAAATAACTTAGGCATACTGGAAACCACAGTCTGGCATCATATGGAGTATGCTACTGTGTCAAATTTGTGCAAAAGAATTGATTCAAAATGTCTTTATTTCAGTTCTAAATACTACTAACTTCTGTTATGGGGCTCCATATGGCAAACAATAGGCACTAGGGTGTGGGACTTCAGCTGGCCACACGTGCCGCTAGATTTCATATGGTTAACCAACGAAAATCAGCGGGAACAGGTGCCGCTATATTTCAAACTGACAACTTCACTTCATGATCACGGTTACCAGCAAAGCTTCAACCTCGATTCATGTAGTATAGACTCTCAATGGCAATCTTGAAAGCAAACCGAGGAGCATAATATATGGGCTCAAATCCTGTCTACAAAAGAAGTGTGTTGCCTTGTGTTCCATCACTGACAAACCAAAATAGAGGTCCAATGGTCATATTCCAAATGATAGTCATAGTAAAACAACATAAAAAACATAATTCAGAGGAAGAATAGGTGGAGAGAAAAGTCCATTGTGTAGTTCAGGTGATGTCATGGTGGGAAAGTAGAATGGCGGCTGAGGTAGTTGTTAATGTAGATGGGATTTTGTTTGGGATGCCCTTACCGACTATGAGCAGCTTGCTGATTTCATTCCCAATCTTGTGGGTATGTAAACTCATACACACTTTTTTTCCCCTTCCAATTGATGGCAAACTTTGAGTAATTTTAAGCTTTTGGTAATGCTGCTACTGGACTTGCATTTCTATGGTTCTTTTTTTATTTCTTGGTTAAGGATGCTACAATCTCTTCACTAGCATAATTTGCTATCCTTAGAGGAGAAGTGAAAAAGAATGTACTCTGCAGCAGCAGTTCACAATTACAAAGAGCTCGGTTGGCTTGTAATTGAAGAATAACTGGAAATTAGGCTTGTTTCTATTGTTCTAGAAAAGGTGTGATTCACAAAAACTTAAATGCTTTAGAATGCAGAAATACACAATATAAAGTTAATGATAGTACTTCACTTTTTCGTCTCAGAATATTGGGATATGAATAAGGGACTATTTGTATGCACAGCATTTCGTTTTGAAATCTTTTGCCTCTAGAGGATTAAGATGATTCTGACTTAGTAGTACAAGTCACCAGCAATGGACCATTTAATGTAGTAATGGAACGTCATGCTATATCAGGAAAAAAAATGGTAGACAGCTACCTTGTTCATTATATTCCCTGAAAATCTTTCCAGAATTTATTTGGAATTTTGTGGAAGCATAAGTTTAAAGGGCCCCAATCAATCCTAGCATGTGTTTGTCTCATATGTCCGGATGATTTATGGCATTGCTCATATTACAAATGTCCTTTTAAGCTCTAATGGTTTCGTTGGACTGTGGTTGTTCAAGAGTCTATCAATGGAGATATAGTGTAATTAGAGTTTACTTCCTTCGACAATATTGCACTAAAAAACTTCACTGGATGAAATTGCTTTGCAGGAATTAGATATGCATTATGATAATGCTTTAGAATTGTCTCTTGTTGCCCTTAAATGTTCCATTGCCTTGAGCATTAGAAGCTTCCTCTGGTTCTTGTCATATAATAAAAAATTGCAATCCTTTTGCTCTTTCAACCTCTGTTAATATGTACCTTTATACTCCATCAACATTTTCTATGGGTCATATTCAATTTGATTATTATTTTCTGTAATATCACCTTCAGCCTCTTGGGAAATGATGGATATTTTAATGTTCAATCACTTTATGGTATGCTTCATGTGCTACTAGTTTCCTGTAAATGTGATTGTATTAATTAATTGATTCTTTTTATTCATAACCATTTGTCAGCAGGAGAATTCCTTGTCCACATCCTGGATGTATTTGGTTGGAGCAGAAAGGCTTGCAACGAGCTGTTTATTGGCACGTAGAAGCTTGGGTTGTGTTGGATCTCCAAGAGTTTCAAAATTCAGTAAGCATGTTGAACTACGCGATGGCATCCATTTTAGATGTCCAGTTAAAGATACCAAAATTTGTATTAAGCAACAGATGGGAACTAACTTTGAAAACCATCTCCAATCATAGATTTGCCTTATGTTACTCAATATGCCATAACTGTATTTTTTCAGTCTACTATATGAGCTGCAATTTGCTTTTGCATCTGTTACATTGAAACTTTCTCCAAGTGAAGAATGTTTAAGTATTGAACTTTGATAAAGATATGAGTAGGGTAAAGGTGACTATACAAGGTTTGACCGTGGGACCCTGAGGGATCTTGAAAAATATTTTGACCATTCAAGGAGCTCCATGATATTAGTTATGATGCATAAGATTTTAGAGCTGTCCTATCCTTCTATATTCCATCATTTTATTACTGATATTATGCAGGAGAAATTCTAATAACAAAAGAGCTCCTATCATATCCATCTTCCTTTCCTATTATTTTCATTTCCTGACGAGCAATGCTTCTAAGAAACTCAATTCGTTTGCACCTTCCCTTAGTTGAGAAGTTAACAGGAAGGCAAGGCAGAACTGGTATTTCCACTACTTTTAAGGACAAACAAGACTTTTCCAAGAATTTATCTGCTTGTCCTTTCTGGTAGAGTAGGTAACTGTAATTAGGCATACTTGTGTGATAACTTTATCTCAGTTTTTAACTATATGCAACTGACTTTTATTTAGGCAAATGATTGTGAACTCCAGTTTTTCATGGTTGATGGTGATTTCAAGAAGTTTGAAGGAAAATGATCTGTCAAATCTGGTAAAAGGTAAATTTTGTGGTAACATATTTTGCACCTCCTTCCTGGTGATTGTGTTTCTAAGGATGATTACAGACTCAAAGTATCATTTGGTTCTTAACATTTTTGGCAATCCATGCTGTATTTGCATCTAATTGGCAAACATGTACCTCAAACTGTGCTAAATAATTGATTAATGAACCCTAGCTGAGGGACGCCAATGACTATTCTCATATTCACTCCAACAAAATGGTGCAAAAGATTGAAACTGAATGAAGGAGCATAAAGTCATACGAACTTCATGAAGGCAAGGATTATCTGGCCCCCCAACAACAAAAAAAAAAAACTTTGTAATATATTTAACATCAAGGTGGTCATTGCAAAAATTATTAAAATAATATCATAATGATGAATGAATCCCATGGTACTCTTGCATAAAAGTGCAGCATCTTCTTTTGGAGTCTTTATTCAATGAAAATGATATTGTTTACCTTTACATAGCATTGATAAGCTTCTTTAAATGCCACCTTGACATGGACAAACATGCCCTGAAATTTTGGTCATCCTCTACATCTTGCTTGCGATGTAATCATATTTACTTCCTTTCTTGCTTCCTTTTTACAGTTGCAAGATGATGGTGGCTTGATCCAGAATAAGTGCTCTTTGATGCAAATCTTCTACTTTTACCATGAATGTTGCGTAACAAACCATTGACATCACATAATACTGTTTGCAGCATTAACAATTTGAACTTCATGACTGATCTGGATGATCACATCTAATAATTGTTTTAACTTTACGCACTTCTGTTGTTGTTGTCATGTATCTTGAACTTGCATCTTAATCTTCTTATGCAGAGACAAATATATCATATTTACGAGTCATTTATTTTATTTTATCTTATTTTTTCATTACAACTCCATCTTTTACCATTATAAGAAACTGATAAATAAAATAATTACCACAAGCACTGGCCTTTATTTCAATATGAGAGATGATTCCTTTATCACAAGATATCCAGATTGTCTGCTAATCATAGAAAGAAGAGCAAATTATCTGGATGGCCACCAAACTTTTTAGAATCGTTGAGTTTTGACTATTGAACTATTAAAAGTCTGGTTTTGGCCATTGAACTATCTAAAGTTTAGATTTGGGGCATTCCGTTAGATTTCATCGTTAAACATGACAGATCTGAGTGCTTGCATGATTCACAAGACAAGAAAAGGGCATAGTTAACGATTAAATCTAACGAAATGACCCGAAATCTAAACTTTAGATAGTTCAGTGGCCAAAACTCAACGATTCCAAAAGTTCAGTGGCCATCCGGATAATTTGCTCTAGAAAGAATGGCAAAATTCTTTCTTTGCTCTTCAATTATGCTACAGTTGGGTCACACAGTTGTATGAGGTCCTGTTTTGGATGGCTTGGTTTATGTATGATACTGCAATGGTAAATCATCAAGGGCTTTTTCACTTAGTATAGGCAAAATGTAACTAATAAAATCACTTCGTCACTAGTCAGAATAGGCAAACAACTGATACAATTACAACTAAATAGTTTATTTAGATAAGCTTTAAGCAAATGATGTCTAAAGGTGATCAGCTTCTCTTTCAGTCACACAAATGATGCAGACAATATTTTTTTTCCTTTGGTTTATAATATCCTCTTTGTGGACTTGGCAGGTCCTCAATGACTACTTTGAGTTATGACCTAAATGTCACACATCAACATTCAATTTTCCTGCAATTTTCTTGGAGAGAATCATCAGTTTAGATCTTCCAGTGAATCTTCAAGCCTTGGGTAGCAAAGCTGAAAGTAGTTTCAAGAACAGCCAGAATTCATTGACCGATGAAGCTCCTCCAGTTACAACATTAGCAGACTCCCTTACTTCCACAAGTTCAGATGTCAGTGGTGTTACGCCTGACAAGAGTGATTTTTCCACTGGAGAATTAAAAGAAATTAGTCAAGGCTACCTTGAGCCCCTTATCTCCAGCAACAAGTGAGTTAACAGTAACTGGGCAGTATTTGTTAAAAGTATGCAAGCTTTATAAGCCATGTATGGTAGATGAAGTTCATCTCCGTAGATTTGATGGACTTTTGGTAACTGATGACTCTTCAGGAAACCTTGCATTTACCTGTGAAAGCCATGTCTGAGAAAGCTGTCTAACCCATCATTTGGTCTTCTTGTGAAAGAAAATGGAGGTGTTCACCGTTGTGTTATTGCTAGCATCACTGTAAAAGCTCCAGTGTGTGAAGTTTGGAATATTTTGGCCGAGTATGGGAGATTCCCTGAGTAGGTAACATAAGCTTTCAGTGGTGACCTCTGAATCCTGGAGAATAATAGGTAAACTAATATGTTTTGTGCATGTCCTTTTCAGTAACCTGAAATCATTGTCCATGTTTTAATTGATCTTGAACCATACAATAACTGGATCATCATGTGATAAGTGACATTTTCTCTGTAAATAGAGTGCTATTCATTCCCGGACAAATTGAATTTATTGAAAGCTTCAGTTTTGCAATACAAAAAAGAATACTAAGCAATAAGAAGAAAATATGCTAAACCTCACAGGAGTAGAAATTTAGGCACTAGAAACTGCCGTCTTGAAAGAAATTAAACTATCTTCATTGCACGGTCTCTAGATTCAAAATCTCTTGGTCCTCTCTTTCCACCCCATATTAGAACAAAAGTCAACACAGGATCATTGTTGGGAAGAGTATGATAGTTTATAGTTTTAAGCACAGACTACAGAATTTGGCAACCTTGAGAAAATTGTTAGCTTAAAAAGTTCTAATTAGCAAGAGAAAACGAGATCTTCTGAATACTCTGCATGGTCTAGGTATTTTTACATATATGAGTCTAGAAGGATATGGTTTCACTTGGTATGTTATTTAGCTTAATGATATCTAAAAGGGAGAATAAAACTGATTGCAGTATCTCTTTCTTATTCTCATCCTTGATTTTATTCTTTTGAGATTAAGGAATCATGAAAGCTTTGCTATCTATTATAATCACTAAAACAAACTGAAACAGTTCACATCTACAAGGAGTCTAAGGTTGTAGGCTTTCAAATAAAGAGGTTGGATCCATTGAGTATGATAAGGTCTGCAAAGAGGTTGGATCATTCTGAGTTAGAGCCCCAATGCTTTTTTAGCTGGAACCATGGTGCTTAGCCCATGCAAATGATTATTCTGTGTTTAATTATAAAACAACGGCCCCTGTTGCTTTTGAACCCCCTGTTGTTTTTGAACACTTACCTCATTTAACTATCAAACTAGAGTGGAAAAATAAAGAAATTCATGCAACTGTGCATGTGGGGAGAAAGAGAGACAGGGAGAGAGAGTGACAATAGTAGTAGTAATGGAATGAAGATTGGCATATTACAGGATAATAAAAAGAGAGGAAATTTTTATATGTTTCCTCTGAAAGACATCTTCTATGTACACACTGTACATAAGAAAGGTTTTATATTTTGGATCCAACATCAACAAAACTTTCTCTTTATTTCCTTTTAACTGGTGCAGGATGGTTCCGAACTTAGCTATCAGCAAGATTCTGTCACGCGAGTACAATAAAGTTCGCAATCTTCAGGTAAAAACTTCTGTTTTCGCACTAACAATTAATGGTGAGATATCAAAAAGTAAAGTAATTGTGTCCATGTTTGTCTCATATGTACAAATCTTATTGCTGGATGCAAGGGTTTACTATATATGGTACTTCATGCGCATGTTGTACTTTACTCGTGTGAAGTACTTGAACAAGATAGTAGCTTTGATCAGGTTGAAGGCGATTTTGATTCATTCAGAGGGAAATACAATTTAGTGTGTAAGGATTACAGAATCGAAATTAAAGGGTTAGAATTCTAGACCTTAACATACTTGCAACAGTGTGCTTGACTTCTCTATTGGAATCTGTGTGCTGGATTAATGTCTAATTCTACAGATAAGTTGATTGCAAAAGAGTTGGGGAATGGACCCATCATTCGTGCCCAGCAGAAAAGCTTTTGAGCAAGCAGGTGCAAAAAATACATTTCATCTTGATTTCTTGTCATTTCAGTGATAAAATTTTATGCTTTACTTATAACCAGGAAAAGACTCAACTTTTGCACTAGCTGGTCTAGCTTGTTCTTATGCATAAAAAAGTTTGACAAACTCTTATTTGTAATCCTTTTATACACACGAAATGAAGTGTAGATATGCTAGAGTGATCCTGATGTGGAACACCATCAGAGCATGTAAATGTCTAAATAGTTCTTCATGAAGTTTCACGTCTTCTTTCACTTAAGGTAAGGCATCCTAGCAGACAGGCAAGCTTAGCAAGCTTAGCCTTATATTTCGCAAAACACTCAGAAGTGGCTGACAAAAGTGAAGGAATTTGACATAAATTGGGTGGAATGATGTCTGTATCTGCGGTTCTTGATAAATATGTATTCGCTATAAATTAATCAAAAATTTCAGTGGTAAGGAAGAGTAAGATTAGTTACAGACCATGTTTCAATATAATCAGAACATTGTTTTGCATTTTGTGGCCATTAAAAAGAAGTATTTGACTTTTTTTTAAAAAAAATTCTCAACGATCATAAGGTCATTCCTTAGAAACCTGTCCAATGCTTTCAACCAAATCTTCTATGCCAACTGGTGTTCCAAGTGATGGTGTTTTCAAGAAATCAATTTCCGTCATCTATAATGAATAATGGTGTCTGAGAATTCATTATGGATAAAAAATAAATGATACAAAATTTTTGGTGTCTACACAACCTATGTAGCATTAAACAAAACTAATTTAATATCAATGCATCTATCATTCATTTCTCATATAATCCTTGATTCAATCATAGTAGATCTTCCATAATGAGAAATAAGCATTGTGGTTATCATTCAACAACAATACAAAATCCTTGACCGACTATTAACCGAGCAAGTATCCCAACCCAAACGCTTGAGACCTATCAATGGTCTAGGAAAAAGACTATCCTAAGAGATATGTTGCTTTTTTCTTTTTAATCCACTGGATGGTATAAATCTTAAAAAAAAAAAAAGGATCAAGTTGTTTAAGTAAACGGTAACAATGCAAAAGGAATTATGTTTCCATTATGGTATTTCAGTAGTTACATATATATATATATATATATATTGCTTTAATGAATGACGGAACTACGGTCCAACACGGCGGCCCAATTATGGAGCGGGCCTTTTACATGAAATGAATTTAATGTGAATAAAGGGGAAAAAATAAAAATGTTACTTTGACCACTGCTCTCCCACAATGATTTCTTTCGTAGTAACTCTAACTTCCCACTTTCTTTCTCGATCTGACAACTCAGTAGAAAGTGATAACCATTTGGACCAACATATGCTGCCACGTCACTATTACGAGTTTGTTAGCAAAATTTTGGTACCATGCTCCGAAACTGAGATTGCATCTTTTAGGTTATCCCAAGCATCTGTTAACCAAATGTCGTCGAGGACTATCAAACATCTCCTAGCTTGCAAGTGCAGTTGAAGAAGCCTTTCTAGTCCATCTTGTTTGCTCGTCATAATCAGATTTCTTTGTTCAGGAATAAGCTTGAGTAGAATGTCTTGCAAGAGATCGTTTGGTTGCCATTGTTGTGACACACAAACCCAAGTTAAACCTTCAAAATAATGCTTCTTTCTTTATTTAATATGGCTTCCCTTTTGTTTAAAGTCATTAGATGTTGTTTGGAATGTAATTTTCTAACGAAAAATTTTTATGTGTTTATTGAACACATTTTTAAATCACTTTTTTACGTTATATATATCAAATCGGTATAGTATATTTTTTTATAAAAACTCTTAAAAATAATAATCCAAACGGAGCAACTTTTGATTGGTTGGGGATCAAACTATGCACTTTTGAGGTCCTTAAACCCAAAAGCACACATGATTTAATGGATGTTCATGATATAAGTATATAACATGGCTCTAACACACCATACTATATAAGAGTTGATCTTTCAAGGCCTTTAAGCCCAAACGTTTCATATGATTTGTATAGTCCTTGTCTATTAATCTAATATTTTTCCGCAACATAAATGTAAGGTTAAATCACATTTTACCCTACCGTGGTCTAATGCTTTTTGACAAAACTCTCCTATGATTTTAAAAGTTACGTATAACTCTCTCATAGTTTAAGCTAAATTGTCAAAATAACGGAATTTACAATCCATAACGAAGTTAACTAAAATATAAAAAGTACCCTACATAAAACTGAAAATTACTAACAATAGGGGGGTTATATATATATTTTTTGAAAACTATAGTTGGGTTATGTGAAAAAGTATTAAATTATAGGGGGTAAAGTGTATTTTATCCTAAATGTTACTGGAGCTGTAGGCCATGGTAAAACCTGGTTCATGTGTTGAATAATGCGTTTTTAAGTACAAAATTAGGGCATTCCTATGAAAGAAAATGATTATATTAAACAGGGCTGGAAATTTTGTTTTATACAATCCAGTTATGTTTCTCTTTCTTTTTATTTCCATCATCCTTGATGCCCAGGTATTCGGCCAAGAAATTCAGCAGAATATTTGTCTTGGCCAGTCGTTTGATGAATGGGAAGGGGAAGAAAAGCACAATATGGCAATCTATTATGCTACCACAACAATTGCAGCAACTACAGCAAAGTGACACAAATTTTGTTAAAAATTATACCACACAAGATGCAGCAAAAGGAATTCCATTGTCAATGTCACCTTAGTTTAGTGATTAAAGTTGAGATTCCAGGAATTAAATGTTCCAAATTCAAATCTTCTGCCCTTGCCCCTCCAACGTCCCGCTTCTTAAGTCCAATCTCTCCCTTATTGTGAAAAAATTTCCATTGAAACCCAACAATCCTACAAATTATAATAATCGTTATAACATTAGCTTTAATTAAGTAACAGGAGGGTGGATTGTCCTGAATGTGAGCGTTAATCAACTACTTCAGGATCCCAATCCATCACAACATCTCTATGTATTGCTGGTGGATCCTCTTTCAATAGCTTTCCCTTTGTGCAAGACAAGTATGAACATTAAGTTTATGGCAACAGGAGGGTGGATTGTCCTGAATGTGAGCGTTCATCAACTACTTCAGGATCCCAATCCATCACAACATCTCTCTGTGTTGCAGGTGGATCCTCTTCAATAGCTTTCTATTTGTGCAAAACAAGTATGAATATTAAGTTTATATTAAGAGTCATGACTAAAAAGCCCAAAGGAAAAAAAAGAAAAGAAAAAGACCAAAAAAAAGAAGAACAAAGTAAGATTTAAAAAGGAACGTAATACGCATACAAATATGTTTCTTTTGCCCAAATTAGGTAGTCTCACAATATTCAAGAATAGATTTGGAAGAATAGATAGCCAGGAACAAGGGACAATGTAAGCGAGAATGGAATCAAAGTGCATATGCACTTGGCAAATATGTCACGTATATGTTGTACTAAGAATTAAACTGAACAGCCTTGATGGAATTAACATGTGCTCTGAGCGTTGGCTTTACTATGAGTGAGTAAATATTGGAGCTTAGACCAACATATTGGAATCAATTCCTGATTCATAGGGATGGCAATGTAAAATAATTATAATTGCATGGGAAACACTAATAGTTTAAACAATTGATATGTATTGTTTACTCCCAATAACATTGGTCATTAGTACAATCAACGTTAACACATAAATTTTTTTTTCCATCGATTTAGTCCCTAACTTTTATTTATGACCAATTTAATACATGAATTTAATTTTCGAGTCCAATTAAGGCCTTCTACAGCGGCGTCATTATCTAAAAGCAATTAGGCTCCTAATTTAACATCAAACAAGGGCATTTTGGAAACTTTGACTTATCTCCTCTCCACTACCAAGTACCAACCTCCGCCACCAACCACTCACCTCCTCCTCTTTCTCTTATTCTTCTCTTTCCCTCCACCTTTGAGTTTACATTGTAATTGAGAAAGTAGAAGAGGAAATCTGCAACAAAGCTCTTAACTTTTTTATTTTGAAAACAAATGGAATTTTCTTATATATTCGGGTCAAATGCATCAAAGAGAACAAATTCAGCTCTGAGAGAGAGAGAGAGTCACTCACGTACAAATCATCTTCGCATGAAATTTCAAAGAGTTTATAGTTATTCACTTGCCGGCACCTTCTTGTTGTCTTGCTTCTGCTGAAACCTCTATAGCAGGCAAGCAATGAAAGACTAAGATGGAACAACCCCACAATCACAGGCCAGTCAGCTAGGAAAGATGGCCAACAAAAGCAGCAGCAGCAGCAGCTTGTAGTCAAGATGTCGGGTTGGGCCCAATACAAACTGCTATGCAAGGCGATCGCCACTCACTTGAACCGTGCGCCCACTTGATGTTAGATGAAAGTACTTGATCTCCTCAGACATCACATCTTTGGTCGGTAGATGGGAAAGGAGGTGATTGAGGAAATTAGTTGACAGAGAAAGGAAAGGAAGGAAGGGGAGGCGGTGGCAGCGGCGGCAAGGAGGAGTGAGGTAGAGGAAAGATTAAGAAGTTAATTAAAAATTTTTAAAAATTCCTTCAAAAAGTTTTAAATTTAAAAATACTCCAAATACTAATAATTTTTTTAAATTTACTCAGTTTGATTACAATTCATACCTGAAGTTTCCAAAATGTTCTTATTTGATGTTAAATTAAGAGTCAAATTGCTTTTAGATGATGGCGCCATCATAGAAGGCCTTAATTATACTCGAAAATTAAGTTCATGTATTAAATTGGCCAGAAATAAAAGTTAGTGACTAAATCGACGGAAAAAAAAATTTAGGAACGAAAATGGCCATTTTCCCCAACTTTTGTAGTTGTTTAGTGGCGAGATATTCTGGTAACTTTTGCATCTGAAGACAAAATTGCAAGGGAAGCTTGACGAGCTTTATTTCTACTATTGGAATAAATATTTCTTCAACGTTAACTCTTAAGGTGTCCGCTGCAACTTTTGTAGTTGCTTAGTGGTGAGGTATTCTCGTAATTTTTGCATTTGAAGACAAGATTGCAAGAGGAGTTTGAGGAGCTTTATTTCTACCATTGGAATAAACATTTTTTTTTTCAAACTGAACTCATACTTTTACTTGTTTTTATCATGATTTGTTTCAAGAAGAACATGTGCTTTCATCCTAATCCACTATAAGTACCTAAGTTTGTTTTGTTCTAGGATTGAGATGAACTTGTTTGATTTTTGACCGTGGATTGATTGTGATTGTTTGTTGCTATATCATGTACTTGTTAGTTCATGTATTCCATGTTTTTTATGTTTGTAGTTATTTGATAACCAATTACAAACTATCTATCCTATTGTTTGTTTAGTTAGAGTTGGCTAACAATAATAGATCAAAATTCTTTGAGCTCTGAATCTTAGATTCATGAAAGTAGAAATGCATTTAGGTGGATTTAACTTGTGTAATTTCGTTATCTTCATAAACTTATGCTTAACTGTTCAACCACGAAAGCAAGTGAAGACTAGATATATATATACTTGTCATTAGCGAAAGCAATATTCAAATGTCTTAGGAAATTATATCCTTGGCAAGACAAGAGTAATAATTTCAATCAACCAAATCACATCCTATTTATGAGCATTTAAGTGAGTAAAAAACCTGGAACTATCTTCTTATTGTTTCTTACTTGTCACATCATTAGTTGTAGCTTTTACTAGTTCATTGTTGTAGTTGCACTTTACTTTAATTTGAGATTGTTTAGACAATAGACTAAGTGATAAGCCTTAGTAATTGTTATTGTTACTTGTGGATCGCCCATAATTTACACTATACTGATTTAATGACCTATATACTTGCAATTGGGGATAATTGAAAGCTTTAATTTGAACATATAGTCCAACGTCATATTTTTAGTTGGCGATTTGTTTGAGATCCTCAAGATTGTGATATACCGTTCCTCTGAAAGACCTGAGAATCATCAATTTGGATAAGTCTCTACTCTCTAGGATTGTAAGACCTATTATTGAATGAGTCGAGTATCTCCAACAGCTTGCCAATCCATCGAACCGCATCTTAGGGTATTTTTCCAAAACATTGTCAGTTAAACCAAGAGAGGAGGGCGAAAGGGGAGGATGGTGGCGGATGTAGAAAGTGTTATTGATATGTAGCCGAGAGAGAGAGAGAGAGAGAGATAGGCTTTAAATAAAAAAAAGGTGCTAGAAAGATTTAAATAAAAAAAAGAGGAAAAAGATTTAAGTTCAAAGAAAAATCCTAACTGCATAGGAAGTTCGAAGAAATAAGCAAAATTTAATCAAAATGAAAAACAAGGAACGAAAGTCATTTGTTGATACAAGAAAGAAGCACAAAAAAAAACTGATTTGATTTGATTTGTCTACATGCATGTAGTTGTTTATTATCCTTTATTGAAAGGTATTGATAGATTTCAAATTCAATACGAGTAAAAGCTGTGAATTGCATAAAAAGGGATGGAATCAAGAAACTTGCATAGGGTTGTGGTTGCTCTTTTTTGGGAGAATGATGGATATTATTAGGAAAAGTTTAGATTGGTTATGGTAATGTTTCTTAAAATACTAGAGAACAATGTAGCAGTGTCTAAATCATGGAAATTCAATTTTCGAACACAATTAGTTTTCCGTTTGGCCAACCCAACGATGTTTCTTAGTTTGGTATTGTACTTATTTAGATGATCATCTGATTTTTAATTAAGGTTCATTGGTGAATCTTGCACTGAATCTAGCTCTATGCCAACAGCTTGTACGCACAAGAAAAGTTTGAGCAGCTAAACAAAGTGAGACTAACCAAACCAAAAGCTAAAAATAATGACACATTATCTCCTTGTTGGGTCAAACACTAAAAGTGAAGGATCATATAACAGATTGGTATCTTTCCCTAATAGCTAAGTAAAGATGCTCGCAATACATACAAATGCTAGCTACACAAGAAGACCTAACCAACTTGCAATCTTGTTGGCCCATAACGGTCATGCTGGTTTCAGATCATTTGGAGTCCCATAGCAGCTGCTATGTGCAAAGAAACTTGCGACACAGAAACTGCAACATGCAAATGAAAGATGGTGCAAGACTTTAGGCAAGAGTTTTCAATACAGAAAATTGGTAATAGAGGCAAGTATTGTTTTCTTAAGAAACCTGAGGCTCAGAATTTCCTGCAACAAACCTTAATAGTTTAAAAAATGTTTCAGAGTTTTAGTTAACTTTCTTTCGTGTCTAACCATGTAGAATGAAACTAGAAGAAGGACTTAATCAGTCATCATAAGATAAAATTGCAATATACCAAGCTTTAACAATATAGGAAACAAACTCAGTCATTCATCATAAGATTAATTTGTATGTATAATAAGCTTTATTAAGAATACAAAACTCTGCCTTTGTACCTTTTCTGGGACAATTAGCAGAGAAAATTTTCATATAAATGTTAATTGTACAGACTAAGATAGTGGCAGCTTTAACACCAAAAAAAAAAAATCACAAAAATGAACGAACTTTAATTTTAGAACCTAGAAGAGTGGACGAAAATCACAAATTTGCGAATCAAAAGACCAGAATTCTATAATTCCACTTCAAATCACATTAAATTTAGGGAAAAAATGTGAAAACACTGTAAGCATCCATGTTACAAATCAATTACTCCAAGTTTTTCAAATAATATCCCTCTATCCGTTAAAAATTGCAGGAAAAAAGAAAAGAGATTAAGTAAGTTTAATTACCTCACATTTGAATCGGATGAGATCAGGGAAAGCCAGGAGATTCGGTGTAGAATTTTTTCCTTAAGACCCAGGGCTTCGTTAAACAGGATTGCTTGGACAAACAGTTTCTACTTCAAAAACTATTCTTCCGCCAATCCATCTGCATAACGACACGAAAATGAAGAGAAATAACCACAAAATTGAGCTCAATCTACTACTACAAATTTCCTTCAAAAAGCTGATACAAAAGTGAAAACTCTGAGAAAGACAAGAAAAAGATTAAGCAGAAGGACAATAGATAAATAGCCATAAAATTGAGCTAAATCTACTATTAAATCTTACAAAATTTCTTCACCTTTTGGAAGTGGATCTATTTTTTCATGAAACAGGGGAATGGCAACAAAAGTGTGTTGTCATAGCCAAAAAATTCATGTTATGACAATATTTTAGTGATTTTTCTCATAACAAAAATATGTGTTCTATTAATGACAATAACACAAGTCCTCACCAAAAAATTAATAAGCACTATTGTCATTAAATTTAATTTATTTATGACAAAATTAGATGTTGTCACAAGGTGTTGTCATTTAAATTTGATATATATCAGATAATATTTAAGACAAAAGCAGCTAAACAGCGAAACAAATCTGACTCCACAACAAATATATGGATTGCATGGTTTGTAATTTAAAAATAAAAAAGGAAACAAGATGATAAACAAATATAACAGGACAAGCAAATCAAACAAATGTGAAGTCTGCCAACTAAACTTATAAATTTATAACCAATTAAAAATTGTCTTGCATCTCAAAAAAAAAAAATTTTTCCGCCAACATTTTGTCCTTCCAATCCTCGGCAGGCACCACTTGCACGGGAAACAATTCTGCGTAACTGAGAATGGAGCCATGTCATTTTGTACGACGAATTAAAGTAAATGGTCTTGATTGACTTAACACAAGCTCTGATTGTTGATTTTGATATCAATAAGACTTGAAGGCAACATGATGCTTCTTTGTCACCAAATGCTAAACAAAATTTAATTTTAATCCAAGATATTAGATTAAATAGGGATGGTAATCTAAAACAATTACAAGGGAAGCACAAATAATTTAAAGAGTTATTAGGCATTTTTTACGCCATGTAACATTTTTTGTTGATGAGTACATTATATGACGGTAACACATTCTAATCCATTAAATTTAATTTATGAGAGATTATGTCAATCCATTTTCAAACACGAGAAAATAAGCAAAATATTTTGATTTCACTTTACAATATGGAAGGCAATGCTTTGAAATATAAACTTACTTCCTCATCACCAAATTCCTTAATCAGTCATGGCATAGGAATTACATTAGATGATGTCTTAGATAAACAAAAATAAATATTTGGAAGATAAAACTAAAAAGAATCTCACAGAGCAAGTACTATGATCCCGTTTCTTCCGGGGTGAGATTCTCAAAATTGAGATTGGAACTCGATGCCAAGGAAAAGGGAATTCCAAGAACCGTAAATTGAAAATTAAAAGAGAAAAATTGGAGGAAAAAGTAAAAGGAGAAAAAGAGTACCTGCGGAGCTTAACTGAAGGTACATTGCTTATTTTATCATAATCAACTCCTTGCTGACCATTCTCCATCCTAATTCTATTGTTGAATTTTTCAGGCATTCTCGCAAGAGATACATCTTTTAGAGTGGTTAAACATCTCAGCCCATCTGGAATCATTTCCAATTGTTCACACTCGTCAATCCCTAAAGTTAAAAGCTTAGGCATGGCCCCATCATCCACTTTCCACAGCTTCAAGTTACCCAAACCATTAAGCTCGAGATGTTTTAGTTGGGGAAATCCCATTGAGCGGCAAATCATTTCTTGGCCCAGAAAAGAATTTCTCCCAAGCACCAGTCTTCTTAGGCCAGGAAGCTTCTCGAGAGTTCCCATTGGGTCTTCCTCAATTTTAGTACCAGACAGCCTTAATCGAGTAAGTCCTGCAGGATCAGGAAACATATGGGATTGGTAATCCGGTAACTTCTTGCATAAACTACCGTAGATCACTATTTCATGAATATTCCTACTAAACAACACCCTTGAAAGAACATCCAAACCCCTGCTGTTGTCATTCGAATTGTTGGAGTTGATTCGTCCAAATTACAACCATTGATCATAAGTGAACTAGTGCGTATGCAGTCCATGTTTGATATATGATTGATGATGTGTGCCCAGTCCTTCAAATTGCTATGCACTACTGCTGTGAAAGCTCTGAGATTCGACAATTTGCATACATCTTTAGGATAGCAAATTTTGCTATCGAATGATTCAAGTATCTCCAACTGCTTGCTCAACTGCAGCTTGGGCTGACAGCCCCACGTCCTTAGAAGATAAAGATATCTCAAACGTTCCAACTTCCGTAGGATGTTTGGTATTCTACAATGAAAACTATCAGATAAATCGAGAGTTTCCAAGTACTTTAAATTGCCCAAGGAATGTGGTAAATTTATATGATGACACCGCCTCAATCTCAAACATCGCAAATGGATAAGATTACCGACATATCGTAGAGGTGATTTGAAATAACACCTTTGGGAGGCCATATTGGAGGACAAAATTGCCAAAACTCTAAGCATCTTCAAATTCTTGACTTGGGACATTATTCTCACCCCTGAAAAACATTCCCATTGGCCTACCGACGGATCACACAAGAATGTGCGAAGATGCTTAGTTTGATCTTTTGGCAGAAAGTTGTATTTAGAAATATCCTCTGGAAGCAAATGAAGGACTAAACCATACTGTGCTTCAAATGCGGGAGGAGAATCTCGTGAAGTACTTTGATCGACCAACTTATACAAATTCTCCTCTTTTGCCTTGGCTAAACATAGATCTCTCATAAGATCATGAAGCCGACATGACTCCAACCTTGTTACCGCATGCTTCCCGTCCTCATGTACTTTAATCTCAACCATGCATCTTTTTGCTAGTTCTTCCAAGTAACGCTCTGCAACATCCACCATTGTTTCTTGCTCCCTTCTATCATTCTCAAATATCATACCTTCTCCTATCCACATCTGATATAAACTCGCTACTTCAATGTCAGAATCTTCCTTGAATTTACCCAAGTAAAGAAAGCATGGTTTTAGTTGCCAAGGGAGGTCATAGTAACTGTAAGCTAAAACCTTTGGAACCTCTCCTTCTTTTCCAATTTTTTCTCCCCTATCCAGATAGGATTTGATATTCACATGCACTTCATTCCATTCCTTGAGGGTTCTTTTAGTTCTAAGAATTCCACCTAGAACCACCACGGCCAATGGAAGACCTCCACAGTATTTCAACATTTTCTTCCCTAACTCTTCCATCTTGTCCAAATCTTCATAACTTGTGTAGCATTTAAACAAAACTAAGTTAATATCAACTATGACGCATCTATCATTCATAAGCATCATGTTATCATTAAACTACTATACGAAAATTTTGACAGTCTGTTAACCGATAAGTCTTCCAATCCAAAGACTTGAGACCTATCAATAGTCTTGGAAAAAGGCTATCCTAAGAATGGTTCAAAGACTCGTCCGAGTCCAAGACTAATTATCATCGGAATGGGCTTTCTGTTCTGAGATAGGTCTGCTATCCAGCTATTCATAGGAGACGCATGAACCGCCAGTGACTCATTCAGACTCTGTCGATTCAGACTCATGGTTCAAAGTCGTGGACGCGGTCACGGTCGCGGCCTGGAACGTTCCACATCGGTTTCGGCATATCGGTCGCGGTCTCGGTGAGACGCAAATTATAAAGTATTTAATATTCTAAAAATTATTAATAATATAAAAAAAGTATGCTAAACAAAAATAATAAAAAATAGCAAAAGAAATGGCCGAGTCAATCCGTCACGGTGTAACTCGGCCAATTTCTCGTCTTGACTCGGGATAACTCGGAGTGACTCGGTGTGACTCGGCCGAGTCAATCCGTCGCGGTGACGTCTCGGCCGATTTCTCGGCGAGTCAAGTATCTCGGTATCGTTTCATCACGATATCGTATCGATAGGGGCCAAGACGGTGACGACTCGGCCGAGTCGTCTCGGTCTCGGCCGAGACTTCGAACCATGTTCAGACTAAGTTGACTTGGAGACTCAAAAAATTGCCACAACCATCCGAGTCACTCTGCTTCAACTCGGATCCAAGGACACAACAAGCTTTCTGGTATTCTAAAATCCATGAAGAGGCTACAATAATCAGAAAATAACACGTCAAGAACATTGAAAATCCAAAGACACTAATTAAGAAAATGCAATAACAGAGATATAAAGAAAAAATAAAATGCATGAGATAGGTAAATAAAGAAACCGGGGAGAAGAAAGTTGAGAAGAAAAAGAAACCAAGAAAGTTTGGACTTGGGAAGAAGGAATAGGATTATGGCTGTGGTGGAGCATGAAACCAAGAAGAATGGGAGGAGAGCTCTCAGAAGTCGGGGAGCAAGACCCATTGAAACTTTGACTTTGACATATCTATCCTTTATTGCCAGTGAGTGGTCATAGTTATTGTGATTATCAAACGTACCCCCGTTCTTTTTGGTAAGAATTTTTTTTTCTATTATTTCCAACTTAAAATTTTATTTCCCTAAAATACTTAAAAGTTCTCAAGCTTCTTTGGTTCTTACTAAAAACTCATAGGTAATTCCATGTTTCTTATTTATTTAGCCATTTCACTTTGAAATCCAAAACTTCTTAAATATTGTGTTCTATCTTTAAATGTTTAAAATTCCTTATGAGCTCTTCTAACAGTTTTGGATAGACATACATATCAATATGTAGCATGCTAAAAATATATTTACCCAATATTTATTTTGATTTGAAACACATAATGGTCAGTGAAACATCAATTTAAAATCTTATAGTTAGCAATAAGGGTGGAAAATAGAAAAATACAAACACATAATCTTTACTTCTTATTTTTTTATACATGTATTTTATCGCAAATTTAAAACATTCTTTTGTTTAGAAAGAATAGAGAATGAATTGTAAGAAGAATTACACATTTATTAAATATTAAATATGCATTACACGATTCTACTGTGCTCAATGTGAAACGGTGACGGCTGCAACCATTCCTTTGAACCATGATACTAAGAGACATGTTTGTTATTTTTTTTAACTACTGGATTGTATGAATCTGAAGTTTTTTTTTAAAAAAAAAAGATCAAGTTTTTTAAGTAAATGTTAGTTATGTTTGCATTGTAGTATTTCAATTGTATATCCGCGGCATTTTACATAAAATGAATTTATTGTGAATAAAGGAGAAAAATTTTGCCTTTACCACTTCTCTCCCTCAATGATAGCAACTCCGATTTCATGCGCAGCAACTCCCAACTTTCTTCATCGGTCAAACAACGCAGTTTATGTTGATAACCATTTGGAGCAACATATGCTGCCACGTGTTCATTACGAGTTGTAAGCAAAATTTTGGATCCATGCTCCGAAACTGGGATTGCGTCTTTTAGGCAATCCCAAGCTTCCAAATGTCATCGAGGACAATCAAACATCTCCTAGCTCGCAAGTGCTGTTGAAGCAGCCTTGCTAGCTCATCTTGTTTGCTCTTCATTATCTGTTTTCTGTTTTCAGGAGTAAGCTTGAGTAGAATGCCTTGCAAGAGATCGTTTGGTTGCCATTGTTGTGACACACAAACCCACCCAAGCACAACCTTTAAAATAATGCTTCAATCTTTCATGGTGATATACCTTTCTAGCAAGAGTGGTTTTGCCTATGCCTCCCATGCCGAAAATCGAAGCCACACTTATTTTGTTCTCTGTTTCACCCTGATTCAGCAAATATTTGACTAGCACCTGAATATCATTAGGCAGTTCAACCACATCCTCCTCAGCCACAAAGGAGTAAGTGTGCCTTAATTGTTGCTGGCTGGATTGAGCACTCGACTCTCCTTCCTCCGTTCTGGTCATTAAATTTGCATACCAGCCAAAATTTTTGACGAGATTAGAGATCCTAGTTCTGAGACTTTGAATCTTTAAACCCAAATCATGAATGGTATAACCTTCTCTGGCGATGCAAGCAGTCCTCTTTAGAGTATGTGTAAAGCCTCTGTTGCTTGAAATTGAAGCCCTCAAAGCATAATCTTCAACCAAATCACTTGCTTCATAAGCGACCGCTCTAAATTCCGGGAGGCACTGTTGTATAGTGTCCCTTGCAGTCTGTTTCGTATCTGCATATCTTAAGAACATTTGTATCCATCTGAGATCATCATGAAGGAGTCTGACTTGCTCGCCAACGCCTTGTAGAAACTTTCCTTCTTCAATAACCAATTTACTTATATTCTGCACTGCAGAGGATAGGATTGAGGATAGGCTTTCTGCCATTTTGGATGCGATTATGGTTTGACTCTGCAATGGATGGAATCCACTAGCAAAAGATGATGGTTTTACTCTTACATAGATAGCAAAGGGAGCAATTTATCTTCACTCAGATATTGACAAATATTAGAAGACCTTCACATATCTTGACGCTGAAGTGTGGAAACTTTTACTTTGTATGCTATTGAATTTCTCCGGGAACAAAGCCTTTTGAAATTGGGATAATTTCACAAACCTCCCCTGAGATTTTTGATAATTATAGATAGCTCTCCTCAAATTGTAAAAATTATATATACTTCCCCTACTTTTACTGTTTAGTAACAATATAAGTCTAGTAAGATAGATTTTCTTACAAAAATTCTAAAATATCCTTTTGTACAGAACTAGGAAAGCAAAATATAGTATTCTCAATCATTTTCTTCTACACTTTGCACAAATCAACAAGTTTAATCTAAGACAATCATCCAAGGATAAGTTCTAAAATTAAATAGCCATGCCAAAAAAAAAAAACACACACACACACACAAAAACCCCATTGACAACCAATTTTTATATCCAAAATTAAATATCAATGCTTAAATATATTTTGAATACAAGCTAATCTGATCTAGAATCACCATTACAACTATTCTATGGCCTTAAAAATACTATTATCTCAAAAGTAAATAATAAATTCTATCTCCACAATAAAATTATAATAAAAAATTTCTAATCCAATGAAAAAAATTCTTATGTAATTATTGACATTTTATGAAATCTTTTCTTGATGACAAACAAAATATGATAAATTCCATATTTTTAGTTTTTTCTATTTCAATTATCAATTTTATTATTTATTTCTCTATCACTACGAGTCTCTTGATTTTCTTTTAGTTTGACACATAATCTGTTCCCTCTATTTATTTTGTAATTTCAATTTGCTAATATCCACAAAACTAAAAAAATAATAAAAAGACATTATATTAACTAAAAAAGAAAAGAGCGAAAATAGACATGAGATAGAAAAATAGATTTTTTTTTTGGGTTTTGTAAATTATTGTCTTAAATTTAAAATTGTTTACCAAGTGGAGTGCATGATAGGCATTTTACTATGTAAAGGGCGGTAAGTGTAAAATTTTAAATTTGAGGGGAGTCGAGTGAAATTTTCGGATACCTCGAGGGAGGTTTTTAAAATTATCCCTTTGAAATTTCCACGGGTGCATTATTATTCTTGGGCCCCACACACGGTGCTGACCAACTCGTTCCGTCCCCGTCCCCACGCAATGCATTATTAGATTATTACCGTGCATTTTCACGGTGCACCAGACCAGACCACAACAAAATAAATCGAAGTGGTACGGCGCTGGCCTGCCAGAGCAGAATAAATTTGGTTCGGTTAACGAGCATTATTGCTAGAAAAAATAAAAAAAAATCAGATTAAAACTAAAATGTATAATCAAATATGTGTTCGTATACTTTTTATGATTTGATGTATATAACATAAAAAAATTTATTAAAATTATGATTGTGATATAAATAAATAATTTGATCCATATATCCAAACACACTAGCAAGAGAGAAAATTGAAAGATTATTTTGTGAAATACTAGTACGGTGAAATATATCAAATAAATGGGAAGAAAAGAATTAGAAAATAAAAACTGAGGTCATTTTTGTCATCCTATTAAAAAATTGAGTTTTGTAAAGTTGCCACCCTTAGTTATTATTTAGGGTTAATCACATTTTATTCCCTTAAAGAATACTTCATTTTTCAGTTTACCCCCTAACTTTTAATTTTGTCCACTTAACCCCTTTTAGGACAAAATTGCCCTTGCATTATTTTAACTTTTCATTTACCTTGTTTTCCTTTCTTTTATTTCTTTTTCTCTTTCTTCTTTATTCAATTCTTCCTCTTTCCCACAAAAATTTTCACCTTAATGATTAAAATTAAAAAAGAGGAATTGCAGAAATCTATCTTCTTCTTAAATGATTAAAAAAAAAATATTCAAATCACTTTCCTAAAATACAATTTTTTTAGCCTTTCAATTCTTTTAATTTTGGGTTTTCCTCTTTCCTTTCTAGTTTCTCATTTTATTCTCAAGAAAATATCATAAGATGAGATTGTTTTCCTTTCTTTTATTTCTTTTTCTCTTTCTTCTCTCTTTCATCCTTCCCAATAGAAATTCCATTTCAACGAAAATTTTTGTTTTGAGTTTGTAATTGCATATTTCTGGGTGAATATTTACAAGGTATCAAAAACTAATTTTGATTTTTTGCATGATGCCACGTGTCACAAATTTCAATTGATGATTATTAATCAGGTTACAATTTCATCTTAAGATATTTTCTTGGTGATTAACCCTATTATTTATTGCTTAATCATTAATGTCCAACGCGTTATCTTTTTGGCCATGTAAATTAAGGACGCTCGACTTTCATATAGTGGTCATCATATAGTGGTCATTATATATTGGTCATCGAAGGACCAAAGGATTAAAATAATTTATCTTGCTTCAAAATCAAATCCAAAGTTGGATGATGTTTTATGACAACATGATATCGACTCAAAAATGTTTTCAGACAAAGCCACGATCAACAATGACTATCAGCTCTATAGTGGGAGGGGATACGAATCACACGATACTGTTCACACCATACAATTACCATCAGCTCCACAATAGAAGAAAGGGACACAATACCTACTGCGTGGTGATGACAGGACACAATACCTACTCAAAAATTGAAAGATTATTTTGTGAAATACTATTGTCATGAAATGTATCATATGAAGGGAAAGAAAAGAATTAGAAAATAAAAAATGAAATCATTTTCTCATCCTATTTATACTTTACTTGCGTGGTCGTTGTGTTTTGTAAAGTTAATCATGTACATGAAGACCCTAATCATGGCTGGGATTTTACTCCATCATTTGATCCCCAAGCCTGCTGTTGTTAGATGCATATTCCCTGGCTCGAAGAGTCCTTGCCAAGCCCAAGTTTCTCCAGAAAGGATACTTCGAGTCCAAGTAAAATTAATGTTCGTTTGGGAGTTCAATACCAATATTCGTTAGAATTACTATTTTTCTGGAGTTTTTTAAGAAAAATATATTATAGCAATTTAATGTATATGAGGTAAAAAAGTATTTAAAAAAAATATGTTTATAAAAAATGTATAAAGTTTGATTATCCTTCAACTTCGTCAATCACTTCAAGAAAAAGTTTATTTGCCTGAAAGACACTCTAGCGATGACTCCATAGCTGTCAGAGTTAATTTCTGTATGTATTCTAGGGGCACTCACAAAACTAATTTGAACCTTGAGCAATATTTTTTTTTTGTTATTATTCATTGTTTAATCATGAATGTCCAATGTGTTCTCTTTTTGCCAACGTGAATTAAGGTTGCTTGACATTCATATACTCGCCATTATACTTTGGTCATTGATTTTTTTTTTTTTTAATTTCAAATTGGTAATCAGACTACCGTAACATCCCACCCATTCCATCTAATTTAATCCATTCGTAAATGGTTTTGTCAATCGATGATCTCATGTTTAAAAAAAGTTTAGTTACTTTTACCTTAATAGTTTAGTAACATCATTAAATTAATTATCTAATTAAGGCTTATTTTTCAGCAAAATAAAATTTTCATATTTGTAAGCTAAAATAATTAACTTAAAAAATGATCCCCACCAGGAATAATTTTCCTTTCCCACAACATTTTTTTTTTGCAACTTTTGTTTTAGACAGCCTGTTGGAAAAAGCTACAACTGATAAGTGTGACTCCATGACATTTGTAAAAAGTTTTTCGGAGTTCAGCCTTGCTTTGCAGTTTGCCGGCGAATCAGGCTAACGCTTAAGCTATTAATTAATTTCTATCCCTTTATCTACCAAAAAATAAAAAAGTGAATGAGGGAGTAGGAGAGCGCACAGGGAACAATAGGAGCATTTCTTCTTTCCTTGGTCCGATCCTTTAAAAGGGCCCAAGCCCAATGAACAGTGCCGCGTCGTCCCCCAGGTGTTCTGCTGGCAAGATTGTGATCCCCTGCCAAGTCTAGAGGCAATTTGGTCTTGTTGTGTTGTTTGTATTTTTGTTTCTTTAGTTAGTGGTTCGGGTCCTATATCTCTCCCAACAACAGTTTATTCCCGTTTTGTCATGTCATGTGTTTTGAAAAATTCAAAAAATATGATGATGGCTAAGGATGAGTGTGCATATTTTTGTGGCAGGCAAAGAAAGTGAGGGTCCAATTTATTTTTTGTTATTTGTTTCTCTACAGTAGTTTATAAATTAATAATATAAATATGGTCTGAGACAATTTTGTATTAATATAAACATGGTCAAATAAAAGATTCTAGAATAAATATAGACATGGTCTGGTGAAAAATTCTAAACTAAAATTTGCTCCAAATTTGTTTCCATCTTTGTTTTCCCTCTTTTTCTTCTTTACTCAAATTTAGTTTAATGTTTGAATGGCTATGATGTGATGAAAAAAAATGGCAACATGAATCCTGCTTCAAAATTCCTATTACATTCCTCGCTTTTCTCCTTCCCTTCTTTATTTAAATTTAATTTATTGTTTGACCAACCACAATGTCACCATAAAATCCCAGCACGAATTTTGTTCCAAATTTATAAATTTTATTCCACATATTGCAATTGATATTAAAAGAAAAATAAAGGATCTCTTGATTAGACACTTATTTAATGCTTTCTAGACAAATCTAATATTATTGTTTGTGTACATTATTTATTTATTACTTAATTTTAATATAATAATAATAATAATATATTTTGTATTGGATATGGTAAGCTCCAATTGAATGGCTAATTACTCAGAATATTGGCAAAAAAAAAAAAAAAAAAACGAAAGAATGGGGATCTGACAACCCCATGTACAAATCTATTGCTGCCGAGCTGGAAAACCAAATAATAATAAAAAAATTGGAAAGACACAGCCCGGCAGCTGTTGAAATTTTTTTTTTTTAAAAAAATAATGTCCAGAATATGAAAAACATACATCTTAGCTGACAATTGAATAATTTTTTTTTTTAAAAAATACTGGTTTTACATGGCAAAATCAAGTTGGAGAAAAAATGATGAATAGATACATCTTAGCGTCCAAAGATCAACTTAATAATACATGACAACTTTATTCCAGAATATGAAAAACATACAAGATAATTACAATACTGAAAAATACTTAAGTTTAGGAAGATAAATAAAATTAAAACAACTTGGCTTCGAGTTTAAATCTGGCGAATTGTCCTTCTTTTAACATGTGGTACGTCTTAGTTTTGGAGATGAACTCTAAATGTTCTTTCTTTGGTTAGTTTTTGGTTGGCGAACCATATGTCATGCAGTGATTATACACAAAATTGCAGATTGGAGATTCGCGTTTTGTGCCCATTGACTGCTAGTCTAAGAGTAATTTTATCTTGGTCCAGATTAATTACTTGCCATGTTTAGATCTTTGGCCAATTAAAAAGCTCTATAAATAAAATTATGGAGTTCTAAACTCACTAATTTTATATTAAATACAACTTGAATAAGAATGTGGAGCCTTTATTTGTTCAATTAGTGACATTGATTAGTCAAACGCCAACTACTGACTCAAAAAAAAAAAAAAAAAGGAAAAAAGGCCTACTACTGACTTGCTTTGTAGTTGCTGATATTTCTTGCCAATTAACTGTTCGATTTCGTATACCCGTAACCTTGTCAACTTAGACTGGCCGTAAAAATTACTTTTTTTGTTTAACCACCTACTATCACATTTACTTCTACCTCTATTCTTATACTTAATCACTACTGTTGAATAATATATTGGTATATTTTATTTGGATAAATATCAATTTTCTATGCATTTTAAAAAAAAAATAAAATCTTATACATAATAATTTTAACGATTAACTTTCAAAAATTTGAGAAATGCATCTTATTGTAAATTGCATGACATTTTTTGTTTCAAAATGGATTTTTTTTAATGGTTTAACATAACATAACAATAATTTATTTAACAAATCTGTCTTCATCGATTTTTTGAAAAATTTTTTAACTAAAAAAATCGTCGGACTTAGTATTGTCATGTTTGGTATTAACACATGGAACAGCTACTTTTTTCTTTATTTAGCATGCTTCCCTTTTGTTCAAAATTATTAGACATTATTTGGATTGTTGTTTTCTAACGAAAAATTTTTATGTTTTTTCTGAATATATTTTCCAATTACTTTTCTACTTCATATACATCAAACCGCAATAGTGTATATATATATATATATATATATATATATATATATATATATATTTCATAAAAACTTCTAAAAATAACAATCCAAATGCGACAACTTTGATTGGTTGAGATCAAACTACAAAGTACTTTTGAGGCCCTTAAACACAAAAGTGGCACATGATTTAATAGGTCTTTCAGGCATGCTAAACTGAGTTTTAAAATATGAGAGCATTTTGGAGTGATCATAATGATTAATGGACGTCATAAGCTATTCATAAGAAAAGAATTTGCAATACAACTCTGACAAGACTCTTTTATCTTGGTATTAAAAATTTGATTGGCAACTATAGGTGTAAGATGAATGTTCACATAATTAACCCAAGAAATGACATCGGTATTGGATTCACCTTGGTGAATATTGGCATAAAATTGATGGACCATTCTAGAGTAAATGATGCAAGGAAAGTGTAGTAGATGAGCCCATTTTTTAAAAGCAAATTAATCAATGATTCAATAAAGCTTGTATTGCCTAAAATCAGAAATACTAATGGTGTTTTGGTGGATGAAGCCCTTTTGGATAACAAGAGAATACGTCTCCTCAGCCGATTTGTCAATGAATTTGGACAATTGTTATGGCTGTGGATTGGTTGGGGTCGTTCGTGCAGCACTCCTTTGATCCTTGATGACATTTTGCCACGTTGGAGTTTGAGTGGAAGAAGCTCTTCATCCTGTCCCTTGTTCGGTGGCTGAAGAACTCCTAGGTCTAACCATGATACTTAATGCAGATGTAACTAGATGCAAATGGCCTGTAACTACCTCTGTTGAGTTGGGAGAGAGGAATTAATAGAGCTAAGACTCACGAAATTGAATCTAGGAGGAGTTTTGAGAATTTGGTAATTTAGGGCAATCCTCCAATTTTCAACAGGGTGTTGTTTCGAAATGAAATTTTCTTGAAAATTGAGGTTTTGATAGGCAGACTTGATTTGTGAGAGAAATTTGAAGCGATTTTGAGCTTTGATGGATGAATTGGAGAGAAGATAGGAGTTAAGTGTTTTGCTTTGTCCATCCGAAACTTGGAGTATAAATAAAGAAATAAGTGTCCAAAAAGTTTATAACCAACATTTATTGAGTGTTGGATGTCCGACTGAAGTAAATTCGCCCGACACCTCCATCCGATCATATGGCAGACGTCCGTTCTTAAGTACCGAACGTCCTATACATGTCGATGCAGAGAATTTCAAGAAGTTCTTTCCAAAACACCCAATTTTGATCTTAAAAACACAAATTCTTTCCAAGGGCCATGTTTTTGTTAAAATATCTGCTATTTGATCTTTTAGACAAATATAATTTATACAAACTTCTCCTTTTTGAACCACATCATGAGTGAAATGATACCTAATATCTATATGCTTAGTTCTAGAATGTTGAATGGGATTTCTAGTTAAATTACTAGCACTAGTATTATCACAAAACATAAGAACACACTCAAATTTTAAACAAAAATCAAGTAAAGTACGTTTCATCCACAATAATTGAGCATAACATGCACCGACCATAATATATTCAAGCTCCACCACAGACAAAGAAATACTACCTTTTTTTTTTACTAAACCAAAAAACCAAACAATCACCAAGAAAATGACATGTACCACTAGTACTTTTTCTATCTATTCTACATCCAGCAAAATCAGCATTCAAAAAATCAACCAAAGCAAAATTCTTAGATTTAGAATACCACAAACCATAATTCAAAGTGTCTTTCAAGTATCTAAAAATATTTTTAATAGTAATTAAATGAGACTATTTAAGGTGTGATTGAAATCTAGCATACAAATAAACGGCAAACATAATATCCAACTTACTTGCGATTAAATAAAATAAACTATCAATCATATCTCTATAGGAATTTCTATTTACTTTTGTACCTTCTTCATCCTTATCAAACTTGATCGAAGTGCATATTGGAGTTCCCACTTGTCTTGAATCTTTCATGCCAAACCTCTTGAGTAATTCTTTCATATACTTGATTTGGTTGATGAAAGTCCATTCTTGAATTTGATGAATTTGTAATCTAAGGAAGAAATTCATCTTCCCCATCATGCTCATCTCAAATTCCTTTTACATAATGTTGGAATACTCCTTGCACAAATACTTAATAGTGGCATCAAAGATAATGTCATCCACGTAAATTTAAACATTAGAAGATCATTTTTGCAATATTGTGTAAAAAAATGGTATCTACATCTCCTCTTTTAAAGCCATTTTCAATCAAAAAATCTTTCATACCAAGCTCTTCAAACTTGCTTCAAACCATATAAAGCCTTTGAAAGTTAAAAAACGTGATTTGGAGACTTTTCATTTTCAAAATTGAGGGATTGATCAACAAACACATCTTGATCAATAAAACCATTTAAAAAAGAACTTTTAATAGCCATTTGAAACAATTTAAAATCTTTAAAGCAAGCATAAGTAGAAACATTGTAATTGATTCCAATTTAGTTATGTGAGTAAATATTTCATCAAAATTAATTTTCTCTTCTTGAGTATAATGACGAGCGCAGGGTATACATACAACAATTAGTTCATCCACAGTCAAGTTTTACATTTATAAATCTTAAATACCCCACATGCGATTTTTCTGCAAGTACATAAATCGTGAACTAGTATAGGGTATTAAGGGTCGATCCCACGGAGAAGATTTTCAATTACCGTTGGTTTTCGAATTTCTTTATTATATAGACTACCATAAATGTAAAAGTTAAAATAAAACTAGAAAACTCATAGAGGTATGGAATTCCTTACTACTCTTGCAAATGAGATTACTGGTTAAGTGAATGCTATTATCTTGGTTAGTTATGGCGTAATTTCCTTATGTATGTGAAACCTACTTCTATAGTGAATTAACTATACTTGTAATTAAGTCATACCTACTCTTGTGGTTGTGAATTAACTACAAGCTCATTTCTTCTATGGAATTATATGAAACAAGTCACTAAAACCACAAAAGTGCTCCTTTACTCTCATGAGTAAACTCCCTAGGTTTATCACTTCCTTGAACTAATGTTAAATTTCAATTCTTATTGCAAACTTAACACCTTAAGATTATCACAATTAATGGTCAGTTAATCATGATTAGAAAAGCAAAAGTGATAAATAACTTGTTCAAAACAATGTTATCAAATAATCAAGTAAACATCACTAACAAGATATAGGAAGTTCATTCATAATTCTAGACATATACTTTAACTAAACATGATAAAAACACAAATCCAAATTTGTATTATAGATAAACATAAACTCAAATACAAAAGAGAAAGTGATAGGAGAGAAGTCACCTTTGTCACATGAGCTCCATCTCTCCATCTTTACTCCTCCAATATTCATTCAAATTTAACTACAAATACAAGAAGGATAACTATACTAACTACTCTATACTATCCTAACTAATGAACTAAGAAAATTCTAGTGAAAACTATATTTTTTGAGGAGTTTCTCTAGCCTTCCAAAGTTCTCAAAATGGTCTACAAAGGCTATAATTTATAGAGAATTCAAGAGTCATATGAGTTGTTTCTAGTTGTCATTTTTGACTCTTAAAACTCCTAAAGATTGCTTCTTAAAATTTCCATGCACCATCTGATCAATTTTAGCAGGAATCTCTGCAAAAAAAAAAGTGGTCAAAAAGGTCGTGTGAAAAGAGCACAAGTTGCATAGCAAGTTGCAATCAAAATCCACTAAAATGCGGGTAGAAAACGCGGCCTATGCCCATATTTTGACCCCTCGTTTTACTCTTTTGCAGGTTTGTATTTTCTAAGCAGAATTTATCCTTACTCTGTTTTTGGTCCAAATTCCATGCATATTTGCTCGATATTAGAGACTGAACTAGCTCTTGTGTAAAATATAAAATATGAGCTAACTTTCCAATGCATCAAGAATCATTCAATTTGGAGGTCTGTGGACCAATAAATGACCAAAATACCCTCAATTGGGCAGAGCTCTGTTTTAGTTTTTGACAAAAGAGTTTCATTTCTATATTTCAACTTTTTGGCTAGGAAAATGATTGAATTGGACTTCAATGTCTCATACCAAATGTAGATCTGCCTCTTAGCTTCAAATTGGTATAAAAATCACCTCAATCTAATATGTTTAGCTCAAGATATAGCCAAAATACCAGAAGATGTCAAAACTGGAAAACTTGCTTCTTGTATACTAAGTTGCATTTCATTTCTTGTTGTAACGATCCCACATCGGCTAGGGAGGAGAGTCCTGGTCGCTTTATAACCTGTTGTGGGTGTCCCCCCACCTGATCGAGGCCTTTTGGAAGGGTACTGGGCTTCTTGACTTGCGGGTTTGGGCTCTTCATGTGTTGTGGGTTATAACCCCACCTCCAAGAACAAAACCCACGACCTTCTGGGTGGCTAACTGTGGGACAATATTGATCAAAGGTGTTAGAGTTGGTATCAGAGCCGACTCCTGACCCTAGTCTACCAGCGAGGACGCTGGGTCCCCTAAGGGGGGTGGATTGTAACGATCCTACATCGGCTAGGAAGGAGAGTCCTGACTGCTTTAAAACTTGTTGTGGGTGTCCCCCACCTGACCGAGGCCTTTCGGAGGAGTGCTGGGCTTCTTAACCTGCGGGTTTGGACTCTTCACTTGTTGTGGGCTATAACTCCACTTCCAGAAACAAAACCCACAACCTTCTGGGTGGCAAACTGTGGGACAATATTGGTCAGGGATGTTAGACTTGTACTTTATATTCTCTTTATATCACTTTAAATCATTATAAATCATCTAATTCTCTTCTCAATTCATGCCATTCGATTATTGAATCATGAAACTTACAAAACATGAATCGTTTATTATAAAAATCCATAAAAATGTAATTTTTACACTTTAAACTATAAAATGCATATTTTCTTTTTTTTTTTTCCTTTTTTTTTATTTTTAGAAAAATTTTTGACAGAGTTTCCCCTTACAAATGGACAAAACCCCTGCCAACAAACCCAATTTCAAATAAATTAAAACTCCCGACTAAACCATCCCATAGGTTAGCCTAATTTTCTTCTCCTGATGGACAGGATGCCTAACCTATCTACGTGAATTTCCTTGCGCGCCAATCTTGGAATTGTACTAAAATTATCATAAATGCTGATATCATGGTTACTGGCAGAAGCACCCATATTTGCCAGTCTATCCGCCACCTTGTTAGCTTCTCTGTAGCAATAAGCAAAGCGCGCCGCATCCTCAACCATGCCCCAAATCTGTTCGACCTCCTTTCGTACCATCCACGGGCACTGGAGCCGTCTTTGAAGAATCCCAACCAGGACTAATGAATCAACTTGTATACTTACATTGGTAAATCCCTTTTGATTGCATAATCGGAGACCCGTTAACAAGGCCAATGCTTCTGCCCGCAAACTAGAAGTTTTCCCAAAGTAAGCTGAGAAAGCCAATAATGGAGACCCAGATGAATCACGTAGTATTCCCCCACCACCACTCACTCCTGAACTGCCCTTAGAGCATTCATCTGTATTCAACGTTAACATTCCAACCTCCTTCACCCTCCACCCCACTAGCTGAAAACCATAACAAGTTGGCGGTTGAGATGTCTACTCGTATAACTGAGGAAACGTTTGCACACCAAGCCTCTGGTTAAACTGAAATTGTACCACCGCTTTCACATCTAACAAAATTTCATGACAAATCCTCGCAACTCGCATCTGAATCCCTTCATAGTATGCTTTATTCCGAGTCTTCCAGATATGTCAGCATATAAAACTTGGGAGAATTGAGTAAAGGAGCCGTCTTTTCTCAGACCTAGGTGAAGACATCCACCAAACCGTTATCCATGCTCGTAGTGATGAGCCTACTTGTGTTATCCCACACATCCTACCAAAATAATTCCAGACTCCCTTTGCAACCTGACTGTCCGAGAAAACATGCTCCAATGTCTCATTCTATCCCTCTTGGCAGCACAAACATTTTGATGCCAATTGGACTCCTAGCCTCCATAAGACATTTGCTAACGGCAATTTTCCCAATAGCAATTTCATCATAAAGAAAGATATTTTTAATGGAATCCGAGGATGCCATACCTGAGAATGAATCATAGAGTAATTACGAGTTTGACGAACCTCCTGAAGGGCCGATGCCAAAGTGAACCTTCCCGATGCTATAAAATGCATATTTTCACTAGAAACTTAGTTAATTAGTTATAAAACTAAAGAAAACACACCAAAACTAACTAATATAGCACACTTAAAACACGCAAAATATCTACTTATCATATAACATTTAGCAACTAATCTAGCCTTATTTCTCACAATCTCACCTTATCATTTAATTTATCTCTAAAAATCCATTTTGTTTCAATTATCAGATGACCTAAAGGCCTTTCTACTAACATCCAAACATTCTTTCTTTCAAATTGATTCAATTCTTCTTGTATGGCTAGAATCCAATTTTCATCCTTTAAAGGTTCATTTACATTCTTAGGCTCAAATTGAGAAATCAAAGCAAGATTATCAAGTAAAGTTCTAGTAGAGGTGCGAGTTTTTACCTTCTCAAATGGATCACTAATAATAAGCTCTTTAGGATGATTTTGTACAAATTTTCAAACTTTTGGGAGTTCCTTAGGAGATTCACCATCTTTCTTCTCTTCTTCTTCCATACTTTAAGAAGTGTTCTCTTTTGGTGGATTTTTCTTCATTTTAGATGGTCAAATTTTCAAAGCCATTTTGCAAACTTATATCATCATCTTCACGAGTATTCTTTGTGACAACATCATTAGATTTATCAAATGCATCATAAATGCCTTCTTCAATCACAGGAGTTTTGTTGAAAATAAGTCTTAAAAATACTCTATTCATAATATAACATGCCATATTAACCGCTTCGACCCAAAAATATTTTGATAAAGCATATTTAGTAATCATGGTTCTAGCAGTTTTTTGAAGAGTTCTATTTTTTCTTATACCAATACCATTTTGCTGGGGACTATAACGGTTAAAAGCTCATGTGCAATACCATCATGATCACAAAAATTCAGAAAACTACATTATTTAAATTTTGACCCACTGTTACTCACAATGCTCATATTCAATAAATTTTGAACTTTGGCAAATAAAGAAACAAAGTTTTTGAAAACACCATCTTTATGAACAAAAAAGTGCACCCAAGTATATATAAAATAATTATCAATAATTATAAAATCATACCTTTTGTCACCTAAACTTGCAATTTGAGGTGGTCCAAATAAATCCAAATGTAAAAGTTCCAAAAGTCTAGAAGTAGTAACACAATTTGTTGGTTTAAAAGAGATCTTTGTTTGTTTTCAAATTGACAAATATCGCAAATCTTATCTTTTTCAAATTTGATTTTTGGCAAACCTCTAACAAGCTCTTTTTTGGAAATCTCATTTAACAAGTCCATGTTAAAATGACAAAGTGGCCTATGTCACAACTAAGGATCATCATTTGATACTTTGAGACGTTTGATTTTGGAATTCTCAGTATTTTCAAGATAAATTATATAAATATCATTGTATCTTTTTTTTTTTGAAAATGACATTGAGATCTTTGTCACATAATTCTTGAAAGTAGTATCAAGAACTAAATTTCATACTTCTTAAACAACACATAGAAATCTCTATCACATAATTGATTAACACTTCCAATTTATCAACTAGAAGCACATTTTGAATGAAAGTTTCACCATTTTTATCATTGTCATCTATACCAATGGTTTTGGTCTTCTTATTATCTCCAAAAGTGACATTTCACCACTTGTTTGCTTTAACTTAATGAATTATAAAGCATCTCCGGTCGTGTGTTTTGAACACCCACTAATATGTACCATTTTGATTCTTTAGTGGTGTTCTTCATACACACTACACAAAAAATTAAGAAATAAAATTTGATATCCTTTTATCATTGG
This sequence comes from Coffea eugenioides, assembly GCF_003713205.1. Taxonomy (NCBI): domain Eukaryota; kingdom Viridiplantae; phylum Streptophyta; class Magnoliopsida; order Gentianales; family Rubiaceae; genus Coffea; species Coffea eugenioides. Next base: position 25,595,400 of record NC_040045.1, on the reverse strand, counting down.
ATCCATAAGAGTTAGTATAAGATCTAACAATCCACATAGTTTTCATGTCTTTTCTCATATTCTTTCCAACATAACATTCATTTTTCATGTGACCTACTTGACAACAAAAGTTACACAGCATTTGCATCTTTTACATGAGTAGTCTTAATAAATCTTGTTTCTCCCTTCTTAAGAATAACAAAGAAATTGGTTCAAAGTAAACTTTTCTTTTCTTTTGTAAAAAATTTTTGTTTTTTGTTTTGAAGAAAATTATTCAAGTTATCTATTCTTTTTCTTAACAAATGCTGCTCTTCTCTTATCTTTTCATAATACCTTGATCTTTCATCCAATTTTTTTCAAATCACTTTGAGTGCAAACAATATCAACTTTAAGCTTTTAAATCATCATTTTCCTTTTTCAATCTTTTGTTTTCTTGAAAAAAATTGAATTTTCCTTTGTTTGAAAAAATAATTTTGTGTTGTTGTTGCTACTCTTGCTTTCGCTTTTCAATTCATTGTTTTCATGGTGCAGCCAAGGGAAGCTTTGGCTGATTAATGTAGCTTTGCAGTGAAGGGCCAAAAGAATTATAGCAACTCATTTGCTCGAAAAACAAATTGAAAGTTGGATCAAGCTGTTACAAAAGACAGTTGTATTTCTACTTACAAACATTGTCAAAACTCTACATGAGAATAAGCAAAAAGAACTATTGCTAAAATGTAGCAGTGCACAAAAGCGAGCTCATATAACAAAAGAACTACCAACTCAATTAGATAAATGGAGGATCCACTAGGAAGTCATGAAGAATGCATCAAGTGCTTGAGCAAGATTACTCCACACAGCCCCTCTTTGCCTTGTTTGATTTAACACGCATAATGATAGATAGATAACTGTATATTTTATTTATAAATATCTATCTTAAGAAGCAAAATATTGTGTTGATTGATGAAATCTACTCATATTTTGTGTTTGATGATATTTATAGGAATTTGGAGAAAAAAAGAGTTTAAAAGGGAATTTTCCAAAAGGCTATACATTATAAAGCATGAGCGCGTCTACAGAAGCTATGAAGTCAAAAATTTAGGAGATGCTGTCTCGATTCTTTGCCTAATAAAAATTGAAGTTAGTTCCTTATTTTCAGTAATTAGAGATGGACTTTGAATCTTTATTAGTATAATCTTTTATTTCGTATTGATAGACCAATTAGTCTTATTTTATCTTATTAGGAAGTAGTATTATTATAGTAGGATTCCAAAAATAAAAGCATAGACATTTCCTTGCCTGTTAAATTCAATAAAGAGGAGAGTAGAGACCCTTGGAGGAGGACTTTTTTTGAGCAGCTCTCTCATACTCTTTCTTGTTAACTCTACTTTTCCATTTTATAATATTCTTCTCTTGTTACTTGCTTTTCTAGTTGAAGGGTAATTGAAATTTTGGTTCTGTAACAACTGCGAGACCTAATTTAATTTTATTGTTTCATCAATTTATAAGTGGTTATATATTCTCTACTCATTCTTGAGATGATTATTTTGCATGATTAAATAACTTGCCACGCTACTTTCTATTTTATGGCATTCTTCTTTTGTTACTTGCTTTTCTAGTTGAAGGATAATTGAAATTTTGGTTCTGTATCAACTATGAGATCTAATTTAGGTTTATTGTTTCATATATGCATAAGTATGTATATATTCTCTGCTCATTCTCAAGATGATTATTTTGCATGATTAGATAACTCGCCACTATTTGTTAGTTAGAATTGGTACCTTCTGTAATAACTAATGCTGTTGATAAATTAAATTTTAAGAGCTTATTTAGAGTAGGTCAATCAGCAACTTCAGCACTATTCTTACTCATATTCCTACTCTGACATATCTAAAGGAGGGCCCAATTGAGCTAAGGAGAATCAATGGGAACTGAACTACCATCAAATCAGATGGGTACACTATGTACTCATTTGAATTCGAAGAAACTCATATTAGTGGCAAGTGATGAAAGGTAAGAATCAAACTTGTCACCTCCTACCCCACAAAAACACTTAAGCTTTTTGTGATGACTAACAGCCAGGGGACTGTTGGTTGGGATTGTCTAATTAACAATGGAAGTAATCACATAGCCTATTGTGATTACTGAGACAGTAAGGAGAAGCAGGTTGTTAAAACTTGTAAACAACCACAACCAATTTATTTATGAGTAGATCATTTTATCCTTGCATCAATGATCAATTAAATGAACCAAAGCTGAAATTAATCCTTTGACTAGGAGTTTGCACATTATTAATTTATTTTTATCCGAGTTTTCATTATTCTTAAATTGTTTTAATTTAATTTCTCAAAATCCCATCATTTAGTTGTTGTTTTTGCAAAGAAATGAATTAGCCAATTTTTGCGGACGCATCCCTATTACTATTGCATTCAAAGGTAGATCTTCAGAGTTGGTATTTTATTTTCGGTGGTTTCTGTGCCCATCAAATAGTTACTTCTATATTTAATGAAGATCTTTCGACCAACTTTTGTCAATGTCACAACAATAACTCATGATTAGTTTGTCTTCAAAATATAGATTCCACATTATAAATGATATTTCTTTTTTCTAAGCTGGAAGAAGTTTGACTTTAGAGGGAATGCATTCACGTTTCATGCTACACTATGCCATATTATGTATTAATTGATTCTTTGAAGGCCCTAAATCTAAGAGCTTGACATGATTTGATAGGTCTATCAACCTAATATCAGGTCCACAACACCAACGTGGATGTAACCGGAGTTGCAGGCTAGAGTAAAACCTAATTTATGTAGTGAGTAATATGTTATATGTACAAATGATTACATGAAAAGGGCTGCAAATTTTGTCTTACAAGATTATTATTATTGTTGTTGTTGTTGTTAATAAATAGGGGAGGGATGGAATTTAATAAGAGAGGAGAGGGAATGAGGATTTGATTCTAAACTCTTTATTTTGTGAGATCCCAATCTTAGCCATTGAATAAGAACTCATCAGCAACGTTAAAAGACAAGACAGTTAATGCTTATCTTTTTTTTTTTTTTTTCATCATCCTTGATTTCCACGTCTTTGGTGAGGAGAAGTTTAGAGAAAATTGTGTCATCCGTAATTTGATGTGAGAGGAAGAAAAACACATTATGGTAATTCTTTTTTCTTACAAGACAGTTATGAAAGCAGTAAAATGTTAACTCAACAACATTATAACACAAAACCACACCAAAGAAAAGGGCTCAACCCAAATGTAGCAATCCTCCAAATAAAAATACTGGTTTAATTATAATTAGGCAACTAGAGGATCACTTGAAGCTGAGGGTTGATCATCTTCTCCATCCACTGCAAAACAAGTATGGATATATACTTTAGAAAAAAAAATTGGAGTAACAACAACTAAAAATGTCTTGAAAAAAAATTGAGAATAAGGAAAGAGTAAAATGAGACATTGATATGCATACAAACATGTCTAAGGGAATACTTAAGCGAGACTTAGGCAGGAGTATCCTATGTTTCTTCTGCCTATGTTATTACGTAGTCTCACAAAATTCAAGAATAGATAACCAAACTATACCACTTCGAATTATCAAAAAAAAAAAAGAGACTATACCACTCTGAAACACTGACTTTGTAGTTCAATGGGGGATTGGAGTAATCCTAACTCTACCTAGCTCTAGTCCACTTACTAGCTAGGAACTAGGGACAACTAGTTGTAGAGGGGCCTCACGCTTTGCATGAGGTAGCCCAGATATATATGTTTATCTGTGGTGCATATGCATGGTATACGTAGAACTGGTTACTATTGCAACAGGGATCTTATATTTACAGAAGTCACATTTGTACATAGGCTATATTCCCTTGTATTTACATTGATATTTGGGATATACGCTGCTAACAAGGCTATCTGTTCATTGAACAGCACCGCCTGTTCCTCCCACGGTATCGCTCTTCTAATGTTGATTTTCTTTTTTTTTTTTTTTGGCGGCATTTTTAACAACTTAGCATGTACTAAGTGCTAACCAAGTGCCAACGGGAACAAGTAATGGTTAACTATCATACAGAACAATCACTTCCAGAATAATATTGTTCAGAATCTTCAGATACAAATCGAAGTAAATAAGCAATAATATCATGCAACAAGTGGCCACAAATAAAGCATGGCATCATAAATGAAAACAAGCAGTCACCAACAGGCAAACAAACGACTGAAATAATCGTCTGCAAGAAATGTAGTTACTGCATTGGCTTTCTGTATCCACAAGTACAGTCATCAAGATATTGTGTATTTGCTAACCTATCATCCGTTGCCATAGTAAGCGGGAGAAGGCAAGATGACAGTCAAAATGGAAAGCCGCAACAATACATAAAGAGAATGTTAACAATGGAAATAATGGAGACGTTTATTTCAAAGCCTTGCAATAGAACTATCCATGCAGATAGTGTTTAGTGCATTATTTTTGCTAATTAGCTGAATCAGCAGATAACCGAAGCACAGGTATAACGTGTGGAAATTAACTATAAGATAGCCCTTTGCCATTAAGTAATAAGAACACAGAAACTTAGGGTGTAAATTACCTTTTAACACCCCCGATGATTTGGTGTTTTACCACATTACCCTTCTATGGTTTAAAAACACATATATAACCCTCTCATAATTTGGGTTAAAATATTACCGTTACTTTTTCCATTAAAACTTACCGTCAATAGTAAAAAGTCAAAGTCAAACTAATAAATTGACAAATTTATACATTCATTATTTCTTTTTTTCCTCCAAATATAAAAAGAAGAAATTGAAATAAAAATATAGATAAATAAGAATTAGAAAATATATTCATAGTAAAAAAAGATTTGGTATTTTTTGTTTCTTTTTTATTTGTTTTATATTTTGCTTCCGTATTTTTTATTTTTTATTTATTTATTTTGTATTTTCCTTACAATTTTTTTTTGTATTTTGAGAAAATTATGATTTTGTAGGCGAAAGTATATGTTTTTAAGATCATCTCTTCTCTTCTCAAAAAAAGAAAAAGAGAGAGAGAGAGAAAAAGAATAAAAGAATAAAAAAGTAGTGAAAGGGTGAATTTGTCAATTCATTAGTTTGATTTTGAATTTTTACTATTAATCATTAGTTTTAATGAAAAAACTAAAGGTAACACTTTAACCCAAATCATAAGAGGGTTATTTGTAGATTTTTAAGCTATAAGGGGGTCATGTGATAAAGTATCAACTTATTATAGGGGATAAAAAGTAATTTACCCAAACTTGGGTGATGTCAGTTATGCCAAATGCATCATTATTTGGTAACCCAAACAAAACTGCGTGCATGGGAATGGACTAAACTTGTGCAGTAAAGTAATAACAACAATCTAATTCTTTTGATTAAATTAGGTAGAGGCCAAACAAACCAAAATTTGAATAAGTAAAAGGGAAAACAAAGTCAAAGAACACAAATAAGACAACAAGGGAAGGTATTAAAAAAAATCAAGGAAGGACAAAATTGTTTGGTTCTGGGGATAGTAAGTAGACGACGTTCTCAATTAACCATGTCAAACATTGTTTGGTTAGAAAATAAAACCGGCGCTCAAAATAGTACAGAGAAGAGAACTATAATGGAAGTAAATTAACCAGCGCCCAATTGAAAAACAACTCAATAGCTACCCAAATAGCACTATAATATAACCCAACCAGATGCAGGGCATGGTACATTATTTGGTAAGGAAATGAAACCAACATCCATAAAAGTATAGAGCACAGCACTTCAAGCAAATTAAAAGCAGCTCAATAAGAGAACGTTAACAATGGAAACAACAGAGACATTTTTTGTTCAGTAAAATTTTTCAAATCCAAAGTTTGCATTATTTATGCTAACTAAGTGAATCGGTGGATAAGTGAAACAAAGGTATAATGTGTGAAAATGAACTATAAGTTAGCTTTTTAATATTAAGTACTAAGGACATGGCAATGTAGGTAATGCCACCTCAACAAACATGTCATGTCATTTTGTACTACAAATTAAAGTAAGTAGTCTTGACTGAATTAACACAAGCTTTTATTGTTGGTTTTGATATCAATAAGATTTGAAGGCAACATGATTCTTCTTTATCGCCAAATGCTAAACAGATTTTAAGTTTAATCCAAGATATTTGATTAAATAGGGATGGTAATCTAAAACAATTACATGGGAAGCACAAATAGTTTAAATAGTTAGTAGGCATTCTTTACGTCATGCAATATTTTTTGTAGATGACTACATTATATGACAGTAACACATACTAATCCATTAAATTTAATTTATGAGAGATTATGTCAACCCATTTCTAAAGATGAGGAAATAAGCAAAATCTTTTGATTTTACCCTACAGGATGGAACGCAATGCATTCAAATATGATCTAACTTCCTCTTCACCAAATTCGTAAACTGGTCATGAAAAAGAATTGCATTAGATGATGTTTTAGATACACAAAAATAAATATTTGGAAGATAAAACTAAAAAGAATCTCACAAAGCAAGTACTATGATCCTGTTTCTTCCGAAGAGGAAAAAAAAGTTATAACAAACACAATAATCTTTAAAAAGACAAAATAAAATGTTGAATGATATTGGTGAAGCTTATCAAAATTGAGATTGCTAACAAAAATGGAATTTCAAGAACCGTAAATTGAATATTAAAAAGAGAAAAATTGGAGAAGAAAAAAGTAAAAGGAGAAAAAGAGTACCTGAAGATATTAACCGAAGGCACATGGCTTATTTTATCATAATCTTCTCCTTGTTGACCATTCTCTCTCGTAACTCTGTTGTTGAATTCTGCAGGCATGCCCCAAAGAGATACCTTTTTTAGGGTGGTTACATATCTCAACCCATCTGGAATCATCTCCAACTCTTTACTTGCCGTAATGTCTAAAGTTGAAAGCTTGGGCATGGCTCCCTCATCCACTTTCCACTGCTTCAAGTTACCCAAACCATGAAGCTCGAGACGTTTTAGTTTGGAAAATCCCATCGAGTGGCAGATCATTTCTTGGCCCAGAAAAGAATATGGCCCAAGTTCCAGTTTTCTTAGGTTAGGAAGCTTCTCGAGTGTTCTCATTGGGTCTTCCTCACTATTAGTCAACTGCAGCTTTAATTCAGTGAGGTCAGGAAACATATGGGATTGGTAATCCGGTAACTTCTTGCAGAAACGATTCCTGATCTCTAATTCATGAATATTCCTACTAAACAACACCCTTGAAAGAACATCCAAACCCCTGTTGTTGTCATTCGAATTGTTGGAGTTGGTTCGGTCAAAATCACAGTCAACGATGTTAAGTGAGCAAATTTTGATTGCCAAGCAGTCCAATTCTGATATATGATTGATGGTGCGTGCCAAGTCCTCAAGATTTTTATGCACTATTGCTTTGAAAGCTCTGAGATTCGATAATTTGCATACTTCTTTAGGATAGCAAAACCTGTTATGGAATGATTCAAGAATCTCCAGCTGCTTGCTCAACCGCAACTTAGGCTGAGGGCACCACTTAAGCTGAGTGCCCCACCACCAGTCCGGAAGATAAAGATATCTCAAACGTTTCAATTTCCATAGGACGTTCGGTATTCTACAACGACGACTATCAGACAAATCGAGAGTTTCCAAGTATTTTAAATTGCCCAGGGAATATGGCAAGTTTATATGACGGCACTTCAATTTCAAACATCTCAAATGGATAAGATTACCAACACATCCCACAGGTGATTTGAGATAACAACTTTGGGAAGCGATATGGAAGGATAAAATTGCCAAAACTCTAAGCATCTTCAAATTCTTGAATTGGGACTGTAGACAATGAAATTTTAATTAAATTCCAAAAATTACCATTGGTCTTTAAAGTATTTTTATGGCTTATTTTTATCCAATTGGATATTACCATATGTCATGTACACTTAGAAAAATTGGTTATTAAATGGCCAATTATATTTTGCCACGCGTCAAGTTGAGGTGTTCCAAATCAATTCAAATTGCAGGGATATTGATAGAGCGATTTTTTAGCACATTTTGCACTGTTATTCTGTCCTAATTTTGGCTACTCATGGTGCTAAGAAGTGAGATTTTGCTCATATTTGATATTTGTGTGAAGTATAGGTGATTGGTGCTAAAAGCAATCTTTCGAGATAAATTTTCAGAAGACCCTTTATTTCGGGACGTGCCCACGCCAGAAACTGAGGAGGAAACTCACCCAAAAGCCAGACCCGCGATCTTGGTAACAGCAGGAGAACCAATTAAGGAACCAAGTCCACGTGAACCGCGAGAAGCATGGGATTAAAACTCTTGGACAAGTCCTGCTCTTGATTGCTCTTGCTGGCGGAGGCTATAAAAGGCAAAAGAAAGTCAGATTCACGTATTAGGAATTAGATAGCTTTAGTTTTTCCTTTTCCCAATCTGTCAGACATCAAAGACTTTTTCCTTGCTTTTTGGCTTTTACGTTTTGACGCTTTTGCTTTTGCTCTGGCTCTGTACAATTTTCGTTGGCTTTGTCATTGAACTTTCGGATTCAGTACGCACTCCAGCGCAGAGACAAGCAAGACTTGTCACTTTTTCTTTCTTCATTAGTTCATCGTTCCAGATTCTTTGATGCTTGTGCGAATGAAACCAATTAAATTGCGCGAGACTGATATGATGAGGAGCAGCAAAATTCCCCTTCTACTCAAGGGTTAACGTGAAGGCGCGGTCCATAACATCTGTGAGATCTAATCGAATTTTCACTATTTCGTTCAATTTGTTGCTATTCTTGCGCTCTCTGAATTAATAGTTCATGGGTATTTTATTAAGTGAATATCAACGGCCGGGTATTTGATTTAATTTAATAGCCTACTGTCACGCCAGTTAAATTGAATCCATAATTGTTCGTTTAGTTAACAACTAGTGACAACCATTATAATTGACTTTATGTTGGGGGGACGCAGGATCTAATTTAAATAAACCCTCTTAGCGTGTTTATTGGTTAGAGTTGGGTTCTTCTAGTTTTAATGTAACTGGATAAGTAAATTCCTACGGTCGTACCTAGGGTTGTTATTTGGTTAGAGAAACAGTCAACGGTCGTACCTTGACTGTCGAAAAGGTAAGAAAGAATTGGTTATCAGAGCTTGTTGATGGCTATAACCAACCTAGTGATGAATGAATAAAATATCTTTGTATCGATGATCATTTAATTGGACCGTGCATGAACAGTTGATCCTTTGAATAGAATTTTATTAATTGCTATTTTTAGTAACTTGTGCTTTGTGAATTAGTTTTGAATTTTGTTTGCTTTATTTTTATTCTTATTTTTATTTGTCTCCCATTAAAAATCCCCCAATTTTGTTCTATTGATTTTGAAAGAAACAATTTCTTACCCGTTCCCTGTGGATTCGACCCTACTCACCGCTATACACAAAATTTATATTTTTTTTGAGTAGGTAATTATTATTGCACAGGTTCGGCACCTGTCAATTTTTGGCGCCGTTGCCGGGGAACGGTGTTTTGGTTAATTTTGTTTCTTTCTAAGTTATTTTTCCTTGGATTTGTTTGGCATCTTCCTAGTTTATGCCTTGCTGTTCTCGTACAGGTGAATTGATTTTTGACCCAGAAGTAGAGAAGATTGCGGGCCAAATTAGGAAAGAGATCAGACAGCTCAGGGAGGAGCAATCTAGCACTGCATCTCAGAGACTGGATCCAGAGGTTCAGTCAACAAATTTGAGTTGCGAAAATTTAAGTGATACAAACCAAAAGGACATCCCAATGGCGAATGCAAGAGCACTAAGGGAGTTGGCTGCTCCGGAATTGCCCCATTAGCCGTTGTGCATCATATTTCCAACCCTAGCTGAGAATACCTCCATCGAACTGAAATCTGGATTAATTCACCTCCTACCCACGTTCCATGGCTTCTCGGGTGAGGAACCCCATAAATACATCCAAGAGTTCGATGTGGTATGCTCCAGTATGAAGCCTCCAGGAATTACTGAGGAGCAGATTAAACTTAGAGTTTTCCCCTTCTCTCTCAAAGATGCGGCGAAGGATTGGTTGTACTACCTACCTGCTGGTAGCATTACAACGTAGGCCCAACTTAAGAAGAAATTTTTGGAAAAATTTTTCCCTGCATCCCGGGCTGCAAGTCTGAGAAAAGAGATATGCAGCATTAAGCAATATCCTGAAGAATCCCTATATGATTACTGGGAAAGCTTCAATAAGTTGTGCACTAGATGCCCACAACATCAAATTAGTGAACAACTGTTAATCTAATATTTTTATGAGGGACTGCAGTCGTCTGATAGAAGTATCATCGATGCTGCAAGTGGGGGAGCCCTGACGAACAAGACACCACGTGAAGCATGGCTACTCATTGAATCAATGGCGGAAAATTCTCAACAATTTGGTTTCCGTGAGAGTAATCCTACCCGTAGGGTTAATGAGGTAGAGACGTCGTCCATTCAGCGACAACTATCGGAGCTAACATCTTTCGTTCGACAATTAGCTGTGGGGAACGTACATCAAGCCAAAGTCTGCGAAATCTGCACAAACTTGGGCCACCCCACCAATTCAAGTCCTATGTTGCAAGAGGATGGGGTTGGACAAGTGAACATGGCTGGAGGCGTGCCCGCGTCTCGTAGACAGTACGATCCATACTGCAACACATACAATTCGGGTTGGCAAGACCACCCAATTTCAGTTATGATAATAAGCCATAGAATTCATTTTCTAATCGTCCACCAGGATTCCAACAACCATGGCAACAAAGGTCTCAACCCTCGTCCTCCAGCTCGGGAAGTTCTTTGGAGAAAATTGTCAAGAGTTTGGCCACGACCACCACTCAGCTCCAACAGGAGATTAGAACCTTAGTCACGACCACTGCTCAACTCCAGCAAGAAACTTGGTCCTTGGTCGCGAGCACTACTCAGTTCTAACAGGACATCAAAGCAGGCATGAAAGACATGAAGACTCGAATGAGTCAAATGGCAACTGCTATTAATCGCCTGGAGTTCTACGTTTATGGGAAATTGCCATCGCAACCTGAGGCAAACCCCAAAAATGTAAGTGCCATGACATTAAGGAGTGGCAAAGAGGTGGAGAGGCCTAAGGCCACGAACCTGAAAAGCAAAAGTGTGGAGGAGATAGAAAAGGAAAAGAAATCCTGGACGTGTTCCTTGCTAAAATGCAAGTGAACATCTCCCTATTGGATGCGATCAAGCAGGTGCCTAAGTACGCAATGTTCTTGAAGGACTTGTGCGTTAACAAAAGGAAGCTAAGGGGTGATGAGAGAGTGACAGTAGGAGAAAATGTGTCAGCTGTACTTCAAAGGAAACCTCCACCCCAATGTGGAGATCCAGGTATGTTTACTATTCCCTGTAAGATTGGCCATTCTAGTATCAAAAATGCCATGATAGATTTAGGGGCTTCTATTAATGTGATGCCTAAATCAATCTATGATTCTCTAAATTTAGGACCTTTAAAAGAAACGGGGATAATAATTCAATTGGCTGATCGTACATGTGCTTATCTAGATGGAATAGTTAAGAATGTTTTAGTGCAAGTAGATGGATTAATTTTTCCTACTGATTTTTATGTGCTTTACATGGATGATAGAAGTACCTCAAATCCATCACCCATTATATTAGGAAGGTCATTCTTGAGTACTGCCCAGACTAAAATTGATGTTAGTAAGGGTACTCTTTCGATGGAATTTGATGAAGAAATAGTCCACTTTAATATTTTTGATACAATGAAACATCCTGTTAACTCTCATTCTGTGTTTGCTATTTATACCACTAATCTCTCTGTGCAAGAATTTTCTGAGTTTGCTTGTAGAGGTAAATTCGAAGTTGCTGCGAATAAGTACCATAGAATGAAAGCAATTCATGAGGTGAAAATGGAGAGAAAATTTAGGAAAAAGGTTGCACTCAATGGCCATGTGGATCCTGGAGGAGGGCCACCAATTACAAGGAAAATTCAATTACATCCAGACTAAAGTGTGGTGCTATGTCTAACCAAAGCCATTAAAGAAAGGCGCTGTTTGGGAGGCAGCCTAAGGACTACAGTATTAGTTGTTGTCATTTTTCGTACTTTGTGATTTTTTTCAGTTCTATTTTTCTATTTTAACTATTTTTGTGGTGATTAACAGAAGACTAAGGTTTGCAGGGCGTGCCCACACCTTACAGGAGTACGCCAGGTACACTGTGCAAGTTGGGGGACTATCAGTTTCAAGGCATGCCCACGCCTTGGAAGGGAATCTCTTAGACATTATTGAGACGCGGTGGTCAGAAGACTATAATCTCCAAGGTGTGCCCATGTCTTCTAACCTTGGCGATAATGAAAATCAAATGTGACCAGGACTTACTTTTCTGCTTTTTTTTCTTCTTTGTCTGGTCTTTTCCAATCCCTTTCCAATTGCTTTTCTCTTAGTTTCCCTCCTTGTCCACCGCTGCTCTCTCCATCACACCACCGTCTCAAAAATCTCTCTCTCTTCCATCGCACGCCGCGCGCTCTTCAGCCGTCTTATCCCTCTCCGTCTTAGTGCCTCGCTGCACCCTCTCGGTGGTCAGGAAAATTTCTCTCTTTTTCTCCTTATACTTCAATCGCCTTTTCTACATTAAGGACAATGTAGATTTTAGGTGTGGGGGGGATGGCCTCTATTAGTATTTCCTTTCACTTTGCTTTTAAAACAAAACAAAATGAAACAAAAATGAAAAAAAAAAAGAAATAGGAAAGAAAAAAAACGTAGTTAGTTGACTTTTTTACTATGATGAATTGTACAATCATGGTGCATGGGTATATGATAAAATATGCTAGCGGTGCATTTTGCGTCCCTTGGCAATGTCGTTGAATGTTGAATATGCTGGACTTGACCCATTCTTGTAACTTTTGGGAGCTTTTCAGCCATGCATGAGCACATTATTCTCGTTTGCTCTATTTTTGTTTGATTGAGTGGGTATAACATATGGTATTGGCATTCTAGAACTTGCTATTTTATACATGTTGAGGCCACATTTTGCTGAACTGGATGCATTTGAAATGATAAGGGCATTTAGGACTTAACTTCCTTTAACTTTCTGAAAACCATGCATTCATCTTGTCTCCCAATAGTGAACCAATTTGAGCTGTTATCCTTCGCTTTTGTTTGTTAGCCATGTTTGATAACCCATGACCTTTTTAGACTTTCTTGTTCGACCTTGTGTCATAAAGAGATGTCTGAAATTCATTACTTATGCAAGACAAATAAATCTAGGATCGCAAGTATTGTTAGAGTAGAATTTGGGTGGTGCCGTTTCGATGCATCTAGAACAAAAAGGGGAGAAATCGGCAAGAAACTGGTGAGCAGAAGACTCTGTCTTCCAGGGCGTGCCTACGCCTTGCAAGACGTCCTCTCAAAAAAAAAAAAAAAGAGAAGAAGAGAAGCAAGTGAACAGAAGACTCCGGCCTGCAAGGTGTGCCCACGTCTTGCAAGCCGTCTGTCAAAAAAAAAAAATTTGGCGATACTTGCACAGTGGGTACAATAGGTGAAACTGTCTTGTTTGTGAAATTTCTCTGGTGAAGCATTGTGGTTATATGGTAAGTTTCGGGCATTCTCTTAACACATTACCCCTACCTTTACTTTCCTATCCCACCTTCTACCTAAATCCCATTACAACCCTATTAAAGTCACTTTGATTTGTATATTTAGTTCACTTTTGAGTGGTGGAGATTTGATAAATGTGCAAGCCTATGGTAATGTCATTTCGTGATGTGATTTGAGCGTTCCTTGTATCTACACATATTCTTGTAGGTGACGAATATTCCTGTTCATACTTTTTAGATAACTACTTGTCCGGTGCATTCTAATTTTGGCGATATTGTCAGGGATCTGAAATGCTTGTGTTAGTATAGATTATTGCATGACCTTTGCTCTCTTGGTTATATTTCTAAGCTTCGAAATGTTTGAGGGCAAGCATTGTCTAGGTGTGGGGGGATTTGATAGAGCGATTTTTGAGCACATTTTGCACTATTATTCTGACCTAATTTTGGCTACTCATGGTGCTAAGAAGTGAGATTTTGCTCATATTTGATATTTGTGTGAAGTATAGGTGATTGGTGCTAAAAACAATCTTTCGAGATAAATTTTCAGAAGACCCTTTATTTCGAGACATGCCTACGCCAGAAACTGAGGAGGAAACTCACCCAAAAGCGGGACTCGCGAGCTTGGTAACAGCAGGAGAACCAATTAAGGAACCAGGTCCACGTGAACCGCGAGAAGCATGGGATTAAAACCCTTGGACAAGTCCTGCTCTTGATTGCTCTTGCTGGCGGCGGCTATAATAGGTAAAAGAAAGCCAGATTCACGTATTAGGAATTAGATAGCTTTAATTTTTCCTTTTCCCGATCTGTCAGAGATCAAAGACTTTTGCCTTACTTTTTGGCTTTTACGTTTTGACGCTTTTGCTTTTGCTCTGGCTCTGTACAATTTTCGTTGGCTTTGTCATTGAACTTTCGGATTCAGTACGGACTCCAACGCAGAGACAATCAAGACTTGTCACTTTTTCTTTCTTCATTACTTCATCGTTCCAGATTCTTTGATGCTTGTACGGATGAAACCAATTAAATCGTGCGAGACTGATATGATGAGGAGCAGCTAAATTCCCCTTCTACCCAAGGGTTAACGCGAAGACGCGGTCCATAACATCTGTGAGATCTAATCGGATTTTCACTATTTCATCCAATTTGTTGCTATTCTTGCGTTCTCTGAATTAATTGTTCATAGATATTTTATTAAATAAATATCAACGGTCAGGTATTTGATTTAATTTAATAGCCTACTGTCGCGTCAATTAAATTGAATCCGTAATTGTTCGTTTAGTTGACAACTAGTTACAACCACCATAATTGGCTTTATGTTGGGGGAACGCAGGATCTAATTTAAATAAACCCTCTTAGCGTGTTTATTGGTTAGGGTTGGGTTCTTCTAGTTTTAATGCAATTGGATAATTAAATTCCTACGGTCGTACCTAGGGTTATTATCTGGTTAGAGAAGTAGTCAACGGTCGTACCTTGACTGTCGAAAATGTAAGGGAGAATTGGTTATCAGAGTTTGTTGATGGCTATAACCAACCTAGTGATGAATGAATGAAATATCTTTACATCGATGATCATTTAATTGGACCGTGCCTGAACAGTTGATCCTTTGGGTAGAATTTTAATAATTGCTATTTTTAGTAACTTGTGCTTTGTGAATTAGTTTTGAATTTTGTTTGCTTTATTTTTATTCTTATTTTTATTTGCCTTCCATTAAAAATCCCCTAATTTTGTTCTATTGATTTTGAAAGAAACAATTTCCTACCCGTTTCATGCGATCCTGCTTACCGCTATACACAAAATTTATATTTTTCTTGAATAGATAATTATTATTGCACAGGTTCGGCACCTGTCAGATATCTCCACCAATCAAATCATATCATGTCACATGTCTATTGGATAAATATCTAAATATTTATTTCTTATTAAAGGGATAATATTTAGAGTTGTTTAATCCAAATATATTTCTTATATACTACAATAGCTTTTCCAGTCAAACAGCGCCACGTCACGTGTCCTCACGAATTTGGCCAATCGAGAAATTACTTATCTCTTTATTGATAGATATAAAATGAAGAGATAATATTTGACTGACACAGTCCTAATATAACTGCACGTCTTGCAAGACAAGTAAGATGGTACACAGGTCTTCAACCTCTACCTCTTGCTACAGTTATAAATAGGGGTCTCTCAACCAAATCAAGGGGACAGAGACACCAAGAGGCATCTCATATGCTTAAAGCATTGAACCTCCAAGCCACAAAGGTTCAAACTCTCCAAGTCTCGCATATATCAAGACTTGAGTCTCCAAATGTCTTCTAAAGTTCTTCAAATCTTCTATATCAAGATTTGACGGAATCGGTAGTAGATCCAAGAACAAGCTGCGAAACCCTTGGATTGGCGTTTGAGGAGGAGAATCGAGGGAAACTCTCAACGAGTTCGAGAAAATTCCAGAGATTGTTCTCACATATTTTTCTTAAATTTATATATCACATATTTGTCGTATATATTTCTTGTTTCTACAAATTTGAAATTTTATCGTGTACAAATTTTTGGCACGCCCAGTGGGACCATCTTTGTTTTCCATCTCTTCTCCTCGAATATTCAACTACGTATATCACCAATGGCAGCAAAGAACAACAAGTCTATGACTACTCGTTCCAACGCTGCTAATGTCAAACCTGTTCAGGAAACTGCACATGTTGCCATCAATACTCAATCTATTGGTCCTGTGACAAGGAGTATGACAAGGATTTTCACCTAAAGTAGCGTGGAAGCTCCATCGGCGCCAACTCCTCTCTTCAGTTCAACATCACCAATGAGCTATTCTTTTACGATGGGAATCCAAGACGTTCCTGTCTCGATTGAGAAGACTCTTGCCATGCTCGAATTTGGATCCGAATCCAAATTTTCTAAGCATGATGATGATTCATCAAGCACTGGATCAACCTCTTCACATGAAACTCTTTAATCAAGATTTTCTATTGAAGATTCTGCTGCTTCTTTTGCTGCAATGTCTGCTATGATGATAAATATTTTATGTCTCGAAGAACATGTTTTGAACATGTCTAAGATGATGGAGACCATGATGAAACACATCAAGGATCAAGATGCTTTTATCGCTCAACTACTCATCCAGAAAGATCACGCTCCTGAAGGAAAGCATGCGAACCCTAAGGAGCATCAAGAGCGTAAAATTCCCTCATCTAAAGGCAAATACAAGGTGAAGTATATGTGACCGCCGATGAAACTATCCCCGTGGAACAACTGAAGGAACTTGTTGAACGCGTGATCAAAGATAAAAAGGAGGGTGGTTCAAAATTAAGCTTTACCTACTGCAAGCCTTACACTGCTAGAATTGACAACATGGCAATGCCTGCTGGATATCAACCGCCTAAATTTCAACAGTTCGATGGGAAAAGTAGTCCAAAACAACATGTGGCCCATTTTGTCGAAACCTGCAATAACGCTGGAACTTATGGTGACCTGCTAGTCAAATAGTTCGTCCGATCCTTGAAGGGCAACACGTTTGATTGATACACTGATCTCACTCCGAGGTCCATCGATAGTTGGAAATAGCTGGAACAAGAGTTCTTGAATCGCTTCTACAGTACTAGAAGAACCGTTAGTATGCTGGAGTTGACTAACACTCGTCAATGGAATGATGAACCTATGGTCAACTACATCGATAGGTGGAGACGTTTGAGTCTCAACTGCAAGGACAGACTGTCTGAACCCTTTGCCATAAAACTGTGCATCCGAGAAATGCATTGGAGCCTAAGCTACATTCTACAGGATATACGCCCAAACACATTTGAAGAATTAGCTACTCGTGCTCATGATATGGAATTAAGTATTACGGCCAATACAACTGATGGGCTTCCTATTCAAGCTCCGCGAGTGCAGCTGCCTCGTCAAAGTAATGAAAGGCAAGAAAATAAAAAAGGGGGCAAGCCTACTTCAAGATTCAATAATAAGGAATCCATGGCAATAAACACAACTCCCATGAAGATTGCTACCAAGGTGAGCCTAAAGGTTATCAAAAAGGTAGACTCTCCTCAAAATAGGTCGGTAAAAAGGCCCACTCCAAAAGAAATACAAGAAAAGGAATACCCCTTCCTTGAGTCTGACTTAGAAGTGATGTTTGATGATCTTTTCGAGGAAAAATTTCTTGAACTTCCCGACATGAAGCGCCCAGAGGAAGCCGGTCAAGTCAATGATCCAAATTATTGTTGTTATCATCGTTTGATTGGCCACCCCCTCACTAAATGTTTTGTTTTTAAAGACAGAATTATGGAACTGGCCCGTCAAGGAAAAATTCTTCTTGAGAAAGATAAAGCATTGGCAAACCAAACAACAATAATATTTGGGTCTGTGTGTTGTTCGATAGAAATTTTATCCACATCAAGTAGTGCTTTGTCTAAGGAGTTTGAAAAATCCTCAATTGAAGACGTTATTGAAGATGACAACGAAGAATGGACTTTAGTCACTCGAAAGAGGACTTGTAAGTCAAAAATAAAGAAGTACATCTTTTCGAAAAGCATTCGTTTGACAAAGCCTAAAGTGACAATGAAACAACGAAATGCAACAAAAAGGAGTGGCCACAACGCTAATTCCTTCAGATTTTCAGCTCCTTCAAGAGATTCGATAGCCCGTGACACTGAGAGAATTTATACCCAAGGGGTATTTAAGTGACGATACTGATAATTTCACTTCGTGTAATGTCGTCAAAGCTGAAAATCGTCAAATCACACAAATTGGCACTAAATTTGAGGAAAAACTCAAAATCGATGATAAACCACCAGTGGATTGTGCAACGATCATCATTTTTGATGATAACGATTTAACTGTTGAGTTCAAAACCCACAATCGACTTTTGTTTGTTAGTGCGTATGTCCAAGAACAGAAGATGAATCGAATATTCATTGTTGGGGAATCTGCTGTCAATATTATGTCTGTACGTGCTATGAAAGAACTAGGAATCCCAAACGATGAACTCTCCCAGAGTCGCCTCATGATCCAAGGATTTATCCAAGGGGGGCAAAAAACAATTGGTCTCATAAGGTTTGAATTACTCATTGGTGAGTTATCTTTAAGTGTGTTATTTCATATCATTGAAGCCAAAACCTCTTATAATATACTCTTGGGACGACCCTGGATTCACGAGAATGAAATTATACCGTCTACTCTGCATTAATGTTTCAAATATTGTCAAGACGGTATAGTTAAAAGGGTTGTTGCCCATGATAAACCTTTCACTGAGGCCGAGGTTCATTTTGTCGACGCCAAATTTTACCTTCAGAAAAAAGTAAAAAGAAAAGAATCAGTAAAGGAAGAAAGTCAAAATTTTAAAATACTCATTTTGCAGTATATTCCAAGATCAAAGAGAGAAGAACGTCAGTCTTCTTTTATTAGGAATGATACATTAAATGTTCCGCTTACCAAAATAGAGCCCGTTAAAAGTGAGAAAGCGAGCTTGCAAAGATTTGTTCGTCCCAAAGAAAAACCGGCAGTAGAACATTACTCACTACCAACTAATCGGATTCAATAAGATTTTGATCCAAATGCATATAAACTTCTTGCTAAGGCCCATTATAATCCAAATGAGAAGCATGCATTGGGCAAACTCCCTCCTGAGGTGACTAGTGAGAAGACTCATGGATTAACACCTACGTAGAAAATGTTGAAAGAAAAAGGTTATAATGTTGAAAGTTCATCGATGGGTCTTGATTATCAATCGCCTTCTCCAGTGCGTATAATGATCAAAAGAGCAAGTTGTAACTACGTGAACGAAGAAATGGAGGTCATAAGCTGAAAAAGATTTGTGTTCGATAGATTAGGAAATAAGTCAAAGCGTACTTCTGTGTTTGACAGACTTGACCCGCAGTCGAAAAATTTGAAACCGGCCGTCTATGAAAGATTAGGTAGTAAAAAACAAGAGTACCAAGGTGCCAAGGAAGAAAGTCTTACTTCAATAAAAAAGAACGGACCAAGAAAGCGAGTCTCCAATTTCTTCATGCACTATGGAGACTTATTCAATGTAAGAATTGAAACCATTTTCGAAGAACAGGATCAAGAAAGTATCGCTTCCTGTCATCGTATTACTATCAGTGATTCCGAAAAAGAAGAAGAAGATGCGGACGACGCTCCCCCTGAACTTGAACAAGGGGTAAAAAATACAATCGATGTACTAGAGGAGATTAACCTTGTCACAAGCGACGATCCTCGCCCAATTTACATAAGCTCTTGTATGGCTCCTGAAGAAGAGAAAGAGTATGTTGATTTGCTGCTCGAGATCAGGGACGTCTTTGCCTGAAATTACTCAGAAATGCTTAGTTTGGATCCAAGGATCGCCGTTCATAATTTGTCTGTCAAACGAGGAACAAAAACTGTCAAGCAAACTCAAATGCGCTTTCGGCCCGAATTGATTCCTCTGATAGAAAATGAGATAAATAGATTGATTGAAACTGAGTTCATACGGGAAGTGAAATATTCAACATGGATTTCAAGCATTGTCCCTGTAAGAAAGAAGAATGGGCAAATTCGAATTTGTGTTGATTTTCGAGACTTAAATGAGGCTTGCCCCAGAGATGATTTTTCGCTCCCCATCACAGAATTGACGGTAGATGCTACAACCGAGCATGAAGCACTATCTTTTCTCGATGGATCTGTAGACACCAAATTTTCAAATAATTTTTATTCTATTTTTTTTTTTGCTTTTAGTGATAAGTCTTATCTATTTTCATTTGTTAACTTTATGATTTTGGTTTAGATTTTCTTTTTTTTTTTTTTATAGCGTTTCAGATTATTATTATGATCTATTATTTTATTTTTAGTTTTTTATTTTTATTTATTATTATTTTTGTATTCGTTTTGCCTTTTTAGCTGTTTATTTTTATTGTTAAGATTTTAGTATAAAAATTGTCAAAAAGAGAAAGTTATGCATGAAATATGTTTTGTTTCTTTTATTGCTTATTAATCGAAAAAAAAGGGAAAAGAAGAGAAAAATCATTAATCAAACACAAAATTCCGGCATTCTGATTCCGTTGTAGTTGACTTTGTTTAAATTTTATTTTTATCTTTTGTTCCCATTGAAATCATTATTTTTACTATTATTAACTCATTGGAAAGAAAGGAAAAATTAGTAAAGGAATTAATGAAATGCTAAAAAAAAAAGAATGCGGAAATAACGGCATGCAAGAAACAAAAAATGCAGTTTTTCCAGTGGATTTTCCGGTCTTTTTGCTGTGTTTTCTGGCTCCGTTAGATTAGGCAAGTACCGGCCATCTGGCTCCATCTAGGAGCTCCAATTCAAGGCCATGATCGATGGCTAGGAGGGGGCTGGGGGTGCTGAAATCATTTGTGAGCCATCCAGATGGACTTTGAGGGTTTTAGGGACCTGGCGTTCCCCTATAAAAAGAAAACAGACGGCAAGAGAGGGGAGGGAAGAGCTTCGGTGGGCTGGAAAAGAAACGAGAGAAAGAAACAAAAGGGACAACAGAGAGGTTTGGGAATGACGGCTAAGTAGAAAGGCCGAGAGAGAAGGCTAGAAGAGGTTTTGACAACTGGAAAGTTGAGGGCTTTGTGAGAGTTGAGACCGAGAAAAGATCACGAGCAAAGCTGAAAAACGGGGATTGAAAGAGAGAGCGAGAGGGAACAATCTGGAAATCTTGGAGTTAGAAGAAAGCCTGAGAAACAGCGGAAAGGAGAAAACTTTTGCAGGTCTCCACCAGTAGCTTGAAGCCGTTCATCTTACCAAGAGGTAATTTTTGAACTTTCTTCCGTTCTTTTGCTTTCTGCACGACGTGTTCTTCTTTGGTTGTTTAGTTCCACTTCCCTGTTATAGTCTTGACGTTGGAAATGGTAGGAAGTGCTGTGCTGGTTCGAAAGATTACGTCTTTGGTTGAATTTTGTTAGTCGTGTGTGCCCAGAATGTCATGGTTGTGAAGTTACAGAACATTATCCCAGATTTTGCATGATCTTGTTTGGGGTTTTAACGTATGAATGGTGAATTGCAAAAAAAAAGAGATAAAAAATTATGTAGGATCTTCGTGAACGAATTTGGGTTTCGATAGCCTTTTTTGCAACTCAATTTCTCTGTCTCGTTTATGTGCTCAGCATCGAATTCTGATGAGATGTTTTAGGAGCCTTTCTATAGATTTTTCCTTGATAAGTCTAGGAGGTTGCTCGAACCATAGTGAGGTTATGTTTGTGTTTGAAAGTTTGCCGCAACAGGATTTGAAATTCTGGGTTTGTTACAGCAATTTTTTTTAAAAGAAAAAATCAATCTCTTAGGCTGTTAAAAATTTTCTAGAATGGCTTAAGCTACCTCTTGGGTCTTGTTTTGTTGCTCCATGGGATCCCATGTGTATGTTTGCTGTTGTTTCGAGTAGCAAGGTGCGGTATGCCATTAGACGGCACCAAGTAGCTAACACCTGTGGCAGCCATGACTCTTTTTCTTTTCTTTGTTGGTTCAGGTTTTGGTTTTACATCTTGTGTTATCTTTGGTGATTCGGTTGATATTGATATTTTGTTTGGCTAAGATGATCTATCCATGTTAACCAAAGATTGCTGCAACCTCATACTGCTAAGAAAAGCTACATTTCTGCTGTCCTTCATGTCGCTACAATCCATAAAATGGGAGTAGTTATCCAGTTTACCATTTAACCTTTGTGCCTAATTGATCATTGGTGAGACTAATGCAATGTTCTGCATTTAATATACACGAACTCATAGCTGTAAAATTCCGCGGCCAAAACAAAAGAAGTTGCATTTTCTGTTCTGCTTCTTTTCCGTGGCTGTTCATCGACCCTTACACTTAAGTGGCATGCTAATCTGGTTTGAAGGGAAAGAAAAGGAAGGTTTTGGTGATGAGTTTGTACGTTTGGGGTCTACAATACTTGAACTACTGATCAAACACTTTGCTAGAAAATGAACAAATCTGGTTGCTGAATGCTTGCTGCAATTTTGCTCCAGCATTTGTGTGATTCTCCTTCTATGTTTTGGTTTGTTGGGATGTTGCAATTGTGTGTCACGTTGCTTAGATCACGGAGCTGCATTTTTCCGTTCTCATTATCCCAAGTCCACACGAGCCCACATTAGTTCATTCTCCTTTCCCCATCGCACAATCACTTTTAGGCTGACTGAAAATGCAGCAAGTTTTGTTACAGCAGCTTCATCCGTAGGCCTGCATAAAGTTTAAGAGTTTGCATGGTTTTCTTCTGTGCTTGTTGTTTGCTTGGGTTATGGTAGTGTTGTAGTTTTTTCTTAGCCCAAAGCTTTGATGTTTGGTGAAAATACCCAACTCCCTTCTCGGTTGCCGAAGCTTCAGAGCTTAGGAAGGATTGCAGAAAACTTGCAGCGTTTTTTTTCCCTTTCCCCTCCTGTTGCTGTTTTTTGTTTAGTTTTTAACCCCTGATGGTCAGCTCTGTTTCTCTGTTTCAATCCTTCATTGAAGCCGCATGTTTAGTCGATGTTGGTTAAAGTAGAATTCTGGTTTCTTGATGAGTTAGCGTGCATGAGGAAATGAAAAGAAGATTGCGGCTGGATTGTTTCAGGGTAGGGAGGTTCTTCTACGTAGTCTTGCATGCATGTTTCAAAGAAAAATTGCATTTTAACCCCTTAAGTTTTGCCTAAATTAGTTATGGCCTAAAAATTGGAAAAGATAATCAATGCTGTCCCTTCAAAAATGTTAATTTGCTCTGTTTTTGTCTTAACATGAACCTTGGACAGATTATTTACAATGTTAGGATGAAATAGGGATAGTTGTGAAGAACTCATAGTTATGATTTTTCGTTTGATTAGTATTTTCGCTAATTTTATCGTTTAATCCTAACAAATAATTTTCCATTCTTCTTTTTGTGATTTTTAGCGTTTGACTTGGTAAATTCCACTTCGAGTCACTAATTTTAGTACCCCACTTTAGAATTTTTCGATTATTCCAATTAGGTTTTTGTTTGCCTTAATTTCTTTAACATAGATGATTTATTAGGTGTTTTCCTTTTGTGATTAATTTTATTTCGTGTTTAATTTTTATCTTTGTGTTTTATTTTCGTTTCATGTTACTTAATTATTAATTAAAGTGATGCCTTGATCGTTTTTATTTTTTTTGGAGGATAAATAAGTAAATTCATGTCATTAACACCCCAACTCAAGGAAGGTACATTCTATCCCTTATTTTGACCTTATTTGATCCTATGTGAACTTATGTGGCTATATGTGTTTAATTGCGTGCCTTTTGAATGTTTTATTTATTTATTTATTTTTGCTCTATTTGCTTAATTTCGTATATTTATTTAAGCTCCTTTTGATCATCTAAAAGGCACTTGAATGCCAATTTGTAATAGTTAGGTATTTCTTGCAACAATTTATTTTATTTCCCCTTTTTAGATTGTAGTAGGCCTTTCCCCTAAAAAATGTAATAGTTAGGGCCTTAATTGCCTTGTGTGTTGTGCATGTCTATGTGCTATGTGTTTAATTTTATTTCCCTCTTTGTTAGGCCTTCTCCCCTAAAAAATGTAATAGTTAGGGCCTTAATTGCCTTGTGTGTTGTGCATGTCTATGTGCTATGTGTTTAATCGCTTTCTTAGGTTTTGGCCTCTAGATATGCATGCTTATGTGTTATGTGAATTACGTGCTCACATGCCTACTTGCTTTAATTATGCATATTACTTATATACGTGTATGATGGATGCAAATGCGCGTAACCGTGGCTAGTCCAATGCTAGTCATGGTGGTCCACTCGAGCTCTTGCGAGTCCAATGCTTGCGAGAAAGCGTGGATGTGGGCTAGTCCAATGCTAGACCAATAGGGCCCCCTCGCGCTAGCACATACTTGCATGCCTTCATTACATCTTCATTCATTTTTTCCTTTTAGTCTTTGCATTTTTGCATGACCCTTCACTCCCCTTCCCTTACACGTTTAGGATTACATTTTCATTTAGATTAGTTCATTTGCTTGTATAGGTTAGGAAGTCACCCTTCTGGTCAGGGGAGTGGACGAGTTTGGCTACACATAGCCTTAGCACGCTCATTCTTTTTCTAGCCAAAAGGAAAAGCAAAAGTCACGATTTAGGGTCTCCCCGTACCCGTCTTGCTTGCATTCCTCTAGGGTTCATGCATTTCATTATCCACTATCATTTTGCACTCTTACTTAATATTCTATCCACTTCTTCCACATTTTCACTTGCCACTCATACTCACTTGCACACATGCACTTTTGCACATCATTTGCACACTCTCTTATGCACCATTATCTTTTATTACTTTTTACTTTACACAAGCTCATGTTTTCACTTTACATACATTCATTCCACTCATTCTTACATCATTAGCATTATTCGTGACCTCTCCAAAGAGTCATTATTGGGCATCACAATTAATGTGATTGGCACCATTCAAACTTTGAAGAGAAATTTTGCCCCCCAATGCCCCATAGGTCTAGGTTTTACATTCATATAGTACGTTCAAATGCGATACATTTTTAGGTTAAATTAAGAAAAATCTTGACTAAATCGCGCAACTATCCTTGGCTAGGTTGAGAGGGTGCCTTGGATTTCGTCCTTGCCTTCCCTCTCTTCAAATGTGACTCCCGAACCTTTTTCTTTGATTTACGTAGATTTGAAGTCGTTTTAAAAAGGGTTTTTTCTATTTTTCTTTAAAAAATTCATTTTTTTTGGGTGACTTGGTACACCTTAACTCAATACCAAGTGGCGACTCCGATTTTTATTTCGAAACCCTTTTCAAACTCATTTTGGGTCAAATCGTCGCATTTTCAAGTCCCATTTAGACCCATGTTTTTTCTTCACTTTCTTTGTAAATCAAAAAATCATTTTTCAAATCGAAAATTCACTTTTCAAACTTTATTTATTTTTCTTATAAAAAATGGGGCGCGACAGCTGGCGACTCCACTGGGGACTTAGAGAGTCCGAGCAAATTTGATTTAGTCAATCTTTTTCTTCTTTTAACCTCTTTATATATCGCATTTGGATATTTAGAGTTGCATTTTTTCCTTTTTTAGGATTTTTGCATTTCGTGCGTATTAATTCACTTCCTCGCCCATTTGCGTACGATTGTGTTGATGAATGAATGGTTTGTGTATGTGATTCCGCGCTTTGCATTGCATTTTGGTGGGGGGACATTACCCTAGAGCCTCGCGTGGGTTCTCGATCCCTCCCCTCCAAACGAGCACTAGCATACGTGCATACGCTTTAAATTTTATACCCCTCATTTATTTTTCTTTTAGTGGCTTGTCACGCCACTCCACCCTGTTAGGATTTTAGGCGACCCGTTTGGACGTGTGATCGCGACACGACGTGTGCGTAGCATGATCCAAAGGGTCACTCGATCTTCCGCTTTAAGCTTTGGGTTAATAGCCTTTAGTTTTTAGTTGAAGGTTGAGGATTTTTGATAGATTCACTCAGACATGTAGCCGTAACACGACGTGTGCGTAGCAATGTCTGGGGAATCGCTCGAGTCACCGACAAAGAATCTTGGGATTGATGACCCTTGGTTTCCAAGTCTGAAAGCTCGGGGACCTAAAACCTATCGAGTCTAGATGCATTAGTGAGCCAATACCTCATGCATCCATGATAGTTTACCTAGGGTAGAGTCTGCCTTACCTTATTAGGGACACTATTCACGAGGGGAGGGATCCAACCCCTTTCTCCCTTTTATTGCTCTATTTCCTTGTATTGATTTCGTTGCTACAATGTGTTATGTGTATTTATCTGGCTGAACTAACTTTTCTTGGCTTTGTCCCTATTGCATTCACAAACCCTAGCAAATAAGAGGTCTGGCATGACCTTCTTTTAGAGCCTACCCTTGTAAATAGGCTATTGCACGTTTAATAAATTTTGGTATATGTCGTTCATAAATTAATAATGCCATATCATTTTAGGCTTACTCTGGCAAATAAAGGGTCCCTTAGGTCATTTTTCATTTCAAATTGTATATTTTACTGCTTTAATAAACTGGCATCACGCATAAACCCTAGAAAGGGAATGCCACTTAGGGAATCCCACATTAGGGCAAAGCCAACCCTATATCCCCGTGGGTATTTTACCCTGTCTGGGGATTTGCACGTTTAAATTCATGTTTAACCAGAGAAGTGGGACCTGTAGGTAAGGTATCTGACACCGGCTTTTGTTTCTAGATGGAAAGTCCTCGCCGAGTCCAACAGATGTTAGTGGTACCGCTGGAGGTACAAAGATGGCCCACGTTGCTTTCTCCCAGTGAGATTAACCAAGTAGCCGCTCGATTAGGACACATCGGGGATTTCAGGGACATTAAGTCCGACGACTATTTGGTGGAAGCTTTGGTGCATCTATGGGACCCCACTTGTTCCGCTTTTAGACTAGGGAAGAGGGAAATGACCATAACAATTGAGGAGGTCGCAGGATTTCTCAATTTGCCGATTCAAGGAACTGCCGTGATATTTTCATTAGTGTCTAACAAGGCCGAATTTTGTCGCTTCACCGGGTTAAAGGAGTCAGCAATACGAGGGTCGGACCAAAATATAGAGGCAAAGTTCTTATTTGACCGATTCGCGTTAAGGGATGGGTTTGAGAGGCACCTAGGAGATTTCTCGTTCACCTCCAAGGAAATTTGAGAACGAAAGAGAGTATGGGTGTACGGTTTGGTTATGGCTGGAACCTATTTTTTTCCTAGAAAAGACAAAAAGATAGCCTTTAAACTCACTAAAATCTTGTACGACCTATTCCTAGGAGTGAAAGATAAATAATGTTCTATTATACCGACCGTTTTGGCAGATATCTTGGTAGCCTACACTACCTGTCAGAGAGGGAGAAAGTTCTTTTGTGGTTCAAATTGGATCTTACATGTATGGGGTATGGAGCATTTCATGAGACGACCGTCTATTCCTGAGAGTCTACCCATGACTGCGTACGACTGGATAGCCACACATTATAAGAGGGTTAAGAGAGAGGATCTGCCATGTGATGCATCTGAGTTTGTGGATTTCTTGAAGAATATGACTGATCAAAATATTAGATGGGTATTGGATTGGACCAATTGTATAAAACCCGTTCTCCGCACCCAAGCATCCGAATTTGTTCTCTTACTGGGCACCCAAGGAGTCACCGCATACACACCAAAGAGGTTTCTTAGACAGTTAGGACGTACCCAAGAAGTGCCGCCTGCATTTGATGTGAGTGAGTTTACCATCGTTTTCAATGAAGAAACGTGCCCAAGCCAACTCCCTATGAAAGATCGGATTATTGAGGCTTGGGTGACGCTATCTGATGACGAGAGCTTTAGATACATCCCGGAGCTCAAGCAGAAGGGTTTGACGACTCCACAATACGAAGACTGGGTGAGAAGGTCCACTGCACAACGGAAACAAGATGAACCAGCCGAGGAGGTGGAAAAGTTGAAAGCCATTATCGAAGCAAAGGATAAGGAAATTCTACAGTTAAATAAGTCTGTCGAAACATACAAAGGGATAGCGGAGCAAAACAAGCAATTGTATGAAAATGAACGAGAAAAGCGTCAAGAGCTGAAAAGGAAATGCGGAGAATTGTATGACCAAGCTGAACATGTGAGAATTCCATATACTAGAGAAACCAGGGACTCTGTATTAGATAGGCTTAGAAGTTTTGGCAATCTTGTACGGAATCGTCTTCGTGACATGATGTAAATATTAGCAAGTTTATCAATGAAAGGGATTTTTCTTTTGCACTCATTTGAAATTGTTGCCAAAAACAGGTTTGTGTTACGGGTCCCATTTCGAAGGTGTTGCATCATGCTAGGCCTACCCTTGGCACAAAAAGGGTCCCCCAATAGGACATGCATCCGAATTTTTTTGGACATCTACTAACTCTTGTCTTTTTCTTTTTCTTTCTTTTTTGTTTTATTTTTGTTGAAAAAGCTAAGCCAGAGCTAAATCTAAAAGCACGCCATTTCGTATTTTCAGGTAATATTTAAACATAGCTTCCCGTCGAAACCCATCATAACGCGATCCCGTAGTCGAGCCCAGAGGAATCGTGTAAACATGAGTTCACAATCGGAACAATCAGATAGGTCTGCTACTACCGCCCAACCTGAGACTACGAGTTTGGGGGTTCAGCTAACCGAAATGCTGACTAAATTTGGTGAGATGGCTACCGAAATGGCGGCCCAAAGGAAATTAATTGACGAGCTAATTAGCAACGGAGTTCAACCCGAGCCCGTACCCGTCAGGCAGCCTGAGTCAGAGCCATTTGTTATCCCTCCGACTCAAACCACCGTTACTCCATCCTTCCGTATTCTACCCGAAGGAACTTTCACCTACCCCACCATAAATTTGCCATACATTTACCCTCCTAATCCTTCATTTTTTCCTACTCACATGCAAGGCCCACAACCCCAAGCCACTTCAAACATACCACCTGAGCCACATACCTTTTATCACACTGCTGCTGAGCCATTTCTACCAGACCATACTGTTCAAACCAAGCCAGAAATGGGAGAATCTTCCGCTCCCGTTGATATAAAGCTGCTCAAACGCCTTGACCGTTTTGATGAGTTTATGAGAAAGAATCAGGGGTTGAACAAGCAAGGAGTCCTGGATTACGATGAACTTTGTCTCTTTCCAAATGTGCAATTGCTTGAGGGGTTCAAAACCCCTAAGTTTAACAAGTACGATGGGACGGGTAATCCCAAGACACACCTCCGACTATTCGCTAACAAGTTGGGAAAGCCTGTAAACGATGAGAACCTGCCTCTAAGGTTGTTTCCGGAAAGTTTGGAGGGGGATGCCCTCGACTGGCACTCAAATTTGAAGCCTGAAGAGGTAAAATCCTGGATTGACTTGTCCAATGCTTTTGTAAGGCAATACGAGTATAACTGCGAGCTGGCTCCGACACGAACCACGCTTGAAGGAACAAAAAGAAAACCCTCTGAGGACCACAAGACTTATGCCAAAAGGTGGAGGAAGATAGCTGCAAAAGTCGAGCCACCAATGACTGAGGACGAAATCATACGCACTTTCATTAAGGCACATGCTCCGCCGTACTTTGAAGAAATTTTTCGCATGACTGGATGCTCGTTCGCCGCCATTGTCAATAAGCTTGAGGAGTACGATGACTTTGTAAGAGCTGGAAAAATCGTTAATGTCTCTGCCCTCAAATCCCAATTGGATGCCTTGCAAGGACAAGGGAGTAGTGGGAAAAAGCCGCAATTTAAAAAGAAAGAGGGGGAATCTGCCTTCATATGGGATCAAAACCCTACACCAAGACCTAGATTCCAACATAAACCAACGTATTCACCTTACCCCTACTATCCAAGTCCTTACCCTGTTTACAATACCAATATCTCGCACCCCCGACCTCGCCCAAACTACGCCAACCAGCCTACGACCCCTTTTCAAATACCTCAACCTAACTTTCAACAAACTCATCCTCGACCTCCTTACCCTCAGAGATTTCCCCCACCAAACAGACCCACCTACAACTATCCCCAACCTACTGAAACCTACAATTAAAATCGTGCGCGAACATTCACTAACCTTGGCAGGCCTTTTGGATCAGTTGTACGAGCAATTTAAGGCTGCCGGTAAAATAGGTGTGATTCCCCCTCCATCTTACCCGTATGGCGTGCCAACTAGGTATAATCCGCAGGCTACTTGTGCTTATCATTCAGGAGCGCCTGGTCACTCCACGGCCAATTGTCGACTCCTTAAGCATAAGGTTCAAGACATGGTAGAAGCGGGGGAGATTGTGATTAGGAAAAGAGAAGAGCAAGGACCGAATGTGAACCAGAACCCTTTGCCGGAGCATGCTGGTACTATTGGAGTTATTATGGATGATGAGAAATTCAAAGAGGTTGTCCGAAACATGTCAAGTGAGACAGAAGTGTTTGGGATAATGGAACAACCTTTTGTGATAGAAAAGGCATCATATGACGAAGACAAAAGGCCCTTCATTTTAGACCTAACCCCATTCGAAAGTGCGGCTTTAGAACCTGTGGTAATTGAATTTCCAGAACAAGCGCCCGTTCTAAGTCTACGACAAGTGCCATGGAATTATAGTGAGCCCGTTTTGCAAATCGGGGGCAAACCAGTTTTGAAGGAAGGAGTGTCCGTTGTTACGAGGTCAGGGAAGATTACAAGTTCATCTGCTGCTAGCGCTCCAGTTCAAGTAAGCAATCGTGAGCCGACTACCAAACCCGCAGTGACCGAAATAGAAGCATGGGATTTTCTCCAGAGGCTTAAGAGGAGCGAATACAATGTGGTCGAACAATTGAACAAAATGCCTGCCCAAATTTCCATCCTGGACCTGCTTTTCACCTCAGACTTGCATAGGGATGCATTGCTTGAAGTTTTGACTAAGGCCCGTATATCCAAGGATATTTCGGTTGACAATTTCTCGCACATAGTCGGAAATGTATTGGCTGCTAAGCAAATCACTTTTTCTGATGAGGAGCTGCCTGCAGAAGGAACTGGTCATAACAAGGCCTTGTATGTAGCAGTGAGGTGCAATGGGAAAATGTTGCCTAAGGTGCTGATCGACAATGGGTCTGCCCTTAATATTTGCCCTTGGAGCACGTTGGTGAAGTTAGGGCTGCAAGATGTTAGATTAAAACCCTCAGAGACTGTAGTACGAGGATTCGATGGAGCCCAGAGGGAGTCCATAGGAGAAGTAAATTTGATGGTCGAAATGGGGCCCGCTCAATTTCAGATAGCCTGCCAAGTTATGCACTTTCCCAGCGTTTATAATGTTTTACTTGGACGACCGTGGATTCATAGCTCGGGCGCTGTGCCCTCTTCCTTGCATCAAGTATTGAAATTCGTGGTGAACAATCAGCTGATAACCATTTTTGCTGAAAAAGATTGCATTGTAATTGCCGATTCCGAGCCTGAGGAGGATGGTGACCGAAATGCCTCTGTGTCTTCCTATCGTGCAGCTGATATTGTCTCCGTGAGTTGGGTAACAAGTGAGGACTCAAAAGACAAAATATTTTTGCCAGTCGCTGGTGTCATGATGGCCAAGGAGATGATTCGTGGAGGATATGAATTTGATAAAGGGTTGGGACGCAATTTGCAAGGCATGCTGAAGCCCGTGGAAATCATCAAAAAGAAGGACCAATTTGGTTTGGGATTCCGTCTGACTGCTAAAGATATACAAGAGATGAAAACGCGCAAAAGGGCAGAAAAGGAAGGCAAATCAGGTGTTTTAGACATTCCGCCATTGCGCTATAGCTTTCCAAAGCCAGCTGAAGTTATTACGTCTGAGTTTAGTCCAATTGACGAAGTGGAGACAAGCTTGACTCATTTGTTTGTGGGAGCAATATCCGAAAATGGGCCGTCAGATGATGCCGAATTCCCAGACATTCCCCAATGAGCTATACACAACTGGACCGCCGAGCACCTCCCCGTGCGAAAGGAGTTTCGGTAAATCTACAGGGGGTTGTCATTTACTAAAGTTCATGAAAACTTTTTCTTGTATATGTAAATAGTTCAATGAAAGTATCTTTTGCATTTATGTTTTAGCTTGTTTCCATTTTGATTTGGAGTTTTATGAAAATGCATAGTTTGTTTTATCATGCCGTTCATTCATATGTCTATTTACTTATTGTCTCGAATTTCTTAATTCTTTCAGATGGCCAAAAATAAAATTATTTGATCCTTTGGATATTACTGTTCTGGAATTCGATGATGACAATCTCTATATCACTCACGATTTGGAAGTTACGGAATTCGAATTTCAAAGCGAGAGTGATAGTGAGGAAGTGTGTGATTCTTTTTCAAAAGATCTTGAACAATATGAGAAAAAATCTAAACCGAACCTGGAAGAAACAGAAGTTGTTAACATTGGTACTGAAACTGAGGTTAGGGAAATACAAATCAGCATTCATTTGAATAAAAAGCAGAAAGAGGAGATGATTGAATTTTTGTCTATGTTTTAAGATGTGTTTGCATGGTCTTATGATGATCTGACTGGCATTTCGATCGATGTAGTGGTGCACAGATTACCCACAAACCCAGCTTTTCCACCAGTAAAGCAAAAACTCCGCAAATTCAAACCAGATATGAGCCTCAAAATAAAAGAGCAAATTGAAAACAGCTTAAGACTAATATCATCATTGTATCCCATTGCCCTGTTTGGCTTTCCAATCCAGTCCCCGTTCCAAAGAAAAATGGAGAAGTGCGAGTCTGTGTCGACTATAGGGACCTTAATAAGGCCAGCCCTAAAGATGACTTTCTTTTACCAAATATCCATATCATTCTAGACAACACGGTCGGGCATGAAATTGAATCTTTCTGTGATTGTTTTGCTGGGTACCATCAGATCTTAATGGCTGAGGAGGATAGAGAAAAAACTGCTTTTATCACCCCTTGGGGCACCTTTTGCTATCGAGTAATGCCGTTCGGTTTAAAGAACGCCGGAGCCACTTATCAATGGACTATGACTACTTTGTTTCATGACATGATCCACAAGGAGATGGAGGTCTACGTGGATGACATTATAATCAAATCCAAGAAAGCCGAGGACCATTTGGTGGATTTAAGGAAGTTGTTTGGAAGGTTGCGAAAGTACAATTTCAAGTTAAATCCTGCAAAGTGCGCATTTGGAGCACCAATTGGAAAGTTGTTAGGCTTCATTGTTAGCAAGAAGGGCATAGAAATAGACCCAGCAAAGATCAAAGCAATTCGAGACATGCCAGTGCCGAAAACGCAGAAAGATGTGAAAAGCTTTTTGGGGAAGATTAACTTCATTAGAAGATTCATTGCCCAATTAACTGCGACGTGTGAGCCACTATTCAAGTTGCTAAGAAAGAATGTGCCGTTGCATTGGAATAAGGAGTGCCAACAAGCTTTTGACAAGATTAAAGATTATTTGTTGCAGCCTCCGGTCCTAGTGCCACCCAAACCGGGCCGGCCTTTGATCATGTACTTATCTGTGCTTGACGGAGCAGTAGGGTGTGTTCTGGGCAGCACGATGACTCGGGAAGGAAAGAACAAGCCATCTACTATCTTAGCAAGAAATTCACGCAGTATGAGGCTAATTACTCGTTTATTGAGAAAAGCTGCTGTGCTTTGGCCTGGGTGGCTCAAAAATTAAGACACTATCTGCTAAGTCATATTACCTACCTCATCTCCCGCTCCGATCCTTTGAAATACCTCTTGGAAAAATCGATGCCAACTGGGCGTCTGGCCAAATGGCAGATGATTCTTTCAGAATTTGATATTGTTTTCACTTCGCAAAAGGCCGTCAAGGGACAAGCTATAGCCGATCATTTGGCAGAAAATCCAAAAGACGATGATTATCAACCGCTCCATACTTATTTTCCTGATGAAAAGGTTTTATTTGTTGGTGCCGTAGAAGACATGAGCGAGCAGTGCCCTGAATGGAGATTGTTTTTCGATGGTGCGGCCAATTCTTTTGGAGCCGGGATAGGAGCAGTTCTTGTATCCCCGGAGGGGAAGCATTACCCTGGAGCCGCTAAGTTGCAATTTGCTTGCACGAACAACATGGCCGAGTACGAAGCATGTATTTTTGGTCTTAAAATGGCTTTGGAGATGGAGGTTAAGGAGTTAATAGCCTTCAGTGATTCGGATTTACTCGTGCACCAAACATTGAAGCAATGGATAACCAAAGATTCAAAGATTCTGCCATACCACTGTAATTTGCTCAATTTGGCTAAACAATTTCAAAGTTTGGAATTCAGACATCTCCCACGAGCCCGAAATGCATTTGCAGATGCCTTGGCCACCCTATCTTCTATGATTCAATATCCGGACGAATTAGGAATCGAGCCTATCCGGATTCAACTTCAAGCCAAGCCTGCTCATTGTTGAGTTATAGACAATTCTTCTGGCAACAGCCCTTGGTACAATGATATTAAGGAATTCATCAAAATCGGGTCTTACCCTCCGGGAGCTAGTGCAAATGACAAGGGTTTCCTGCGCAGAATGGCCTCGAAATTTTTCTTAAATGGAGAGGTATTATACAAAAGGACCTCAGATTTGAACCTTTTAAGGTGCGTCGATGAAAATGAAGCTCAATACATGATGAAAGAGATACATAGCGGTGTCTGCGGACCTCACATGAATGGACATTTGCTGGCCAAGAAAATTATGAGGACCGGGTATTTTTGGCTTACAATGGAACGCGATTGCATAGATTTTGTCCGGAGATGTATTAAATGTCAAATGCATGGCGACGTTATACATGCTCCTCCCACCGAATTGCATAGCATGGTTGCTCCGTGGCCCTGCTCAATGTGGGGTATGGACATGATTGGCACAATCGATCCTCCTGCTTCAAGTGGACATCGATTTATATTGGTGGCAATTGAGTACTTCACTAAATGGATCGAAGCGGAATCATTCAAGCACGTGACAAAGAAGGTGGTGGCGAATTTCTTAAGGGATCACATCATATGCCGATTTGAGGTGCCGGAAACATTGATTACAGACAATGCCAAGAATCTCAACAATGATATGGTGGACGGGCTATGCGAACAGTTCAAAATCAGACACCGCAACTCTGCCATCTATAGGCCACAGATGAATGGAGCCGTGGAAGCCGCAAACAAGAATTTGAAGAAAATCATTCGCAAGATGACTGAAAAGCATCGTGACTGGCATGAAAAACTTCCTTACGCACTAATGGCATATCGGACGTCTATCCGAACATCAACTGGGGCAACACCCTACTCGCTCATGTATGGAATGGAAGCAGTGTTGCCTGCCGAGGTCGAAATCCCTTCATTGCGTATTCTAATGGAGACCAAGTTGGAGGAGGCTGATTGGATAAAGCAGCGGTATGAACAACTCTCTTTGATTGATGAAAGACGGCTTAATGCCATTTGTCACGGCCAATGTTACCAAAAGCGCATGGCCCGGGCCTACAACAAGAAGGTCCATTTGCGTACATTTGAGGAAGGCGACAAAGTGCTGAAGCGGATTTTGCCAATGCAAGATGAGGCCAAAGGCAAGTTCGCTCCAAATTGGCAAGGGCCATTCATTGTTCAAAAGGTACTACCTGGCGGAGCCCTCATTCTGGCAGAAATGGACGGACAAACTTTTCCTCAACCTATCAACTTGGACATGTGCAAGAAATTCTTCATTTGATTATGCAAAACTCCTTTTTGAAATTCGTGCAAATGATGAAATGCAAGTCAGGCCGTCTTCTTTCCCATTTAAAACATTCAATCCCTAGTCGTCTCTTTTGAGCTATCAGACTAATAACTTTCGTTTGGCAACCCCTGAGGATTGCAAACCCCACACTGGGGAAAATTTAGTTTTCTAAAGAAAAATGCAAAAAGAGAGAAAATGCAATGGAAAATATAAAGAGAGAAAATCCAATCAAACTGGGGCAAAATTTTCCTCAGTTTTCGTTCAAAATTGGAGATGACTTCAAAATGATGCAATCTCAGGTTATTTCACACTTTTTATCAAAAATATTTGCTTTCAAGCCTCAACTTTTTGGAAAACACCCCACCTGACCTCGTTACAAAAGCCCAAAGTCCTGGCTTTCGTTACTTGCTGAATCTCTATTAGGGATTTCGCTAATCACTGGCAGGTGATGTCCAATAATGGCTTACCTAAACTTATAAGGGAAGCGCATTTTACTGATGCCAGCAATTTTCAACTCACACTCCTGAGTCGATCATGGTCGAGCTTTTCCATTGTTCCTTAGGTGAAAACTTGAAAGGGCACCTTAAAAAAAAAAAAAAAAAAGCAAAAAGGGCGGGGGCAACTTTGGTGAAAACCCGAAAGGGCGCCAAGGTAGGGTTTTGCAGCGAACAAGCACGAGGAAGAGCAGCTGGTGACTTGGTTCATGCGGATTTCTCTTCGTTTTGTAACACTTCTGTCAAGGTTGGATTCCGGAACAAAGATATCCAGAGATTCGAATGTGACATCTGTTGGCCAAAAACCGTGTCCCACTTTGAATAGATATTCTTTTGCAAATACTTTCTTATAAAATTCATTTTCCCTCAATTATTTGCATTCATGGTGTTTTCATGGTTTAGGCATGATTGATCACGTTTGCGTCTTTTTGCATGTTCATCCCTGCGTAATATGTAAATTTATCTTACATACATCATTTGTTTAATCATTGAGCTTTAATAAATGGCAATCCCCGTGATTTGTGCAAAGCATACTTTGGATTCAATCATCTTGTGGAAATGGACGTGATTTAGTGGGGCCCGTTACACAGATCTCATGATATGGCATACCTGGTCAGTCTGAGAAGAATGAGAAAATTTTTGAAGTGATTAATCCAACTAAATCAGATACTACAGTCGAAGTTGACCAAGGCATCAAAGGACTCATGTTTACACGATTCTCAAAGGGAACCGGATCAAATGATGGTGGCAATTTCCTTATTCTTTCTCTTCTGCAGGAAAATTTCATGCCTGGAAGAAAACAATAACATCACGCGCTCGAGTCAATATCAAAAGTTTTCCAACAGACAAAGGCAGATCGGACAATATTGCAAGCAAGTTTCATTAAAGGCACAACCAAACGGTAAGCATACTGGAACTTTTCCAATTTTAAATTCCTGCCTCGGGTTAGTCCCGATTTTAAATTTCATATTGGGGTCAGTCCCCCCGGGTCAGTCCCGATTTAAATTTCATGTTGGGGTCAGTCCCCCCGGGTCAGTCCCGATTTAAATTTCATGTTGGGGTCAGTCCCCTCGGGTCAGTCCCGATTTTAAATTTCTGTTTGGGTCAGTCCCATTTAAATTTTTTCTGTTTGGCCTGTCCATTTTTAAATTTCTCGTTCGAGTCAGTCTCATCAAAAGGGGCCAGTCCTCATTTCAACAAAATGACAGTCTTCGACTAGTCGCAGGTAAGTATTTGGTGTCTATTTCTTTGTCTCAAGTTTTTCCAAAACTCAGACAAAGAGGGGCAAACTGTAGACACCAAATTTTCAAATAATTTTTATTCTATTTTTATTTTTGCTTTTAGTGATAAGTCTTATCTATTTTCATTTGTTAACTTTATGATTTTGGTTTAGATTTTCTCTTTTTTTTTTAGGGCATTTGTATAGCGTTTCAGATTATTATTATGATCTATTATTTTATTTTTAGTTTTTTAGTTTTTAGTTTTTATTATTATTTTTGTATTCGTTTTGCCTTTTTAGCTGTTTATTTTTATTGTTAAGATTTTAGTATAAAAATTGTCAAAAAGAGAAAGTTATGCATGAAATATGTTTTGTTTCTTTTATTGCTTATTAATCGAAAAAAAAGGGAAAAGAAGAGAAAAATCATTAATCAAACACAAAATTCCGGCATTCTGATTCCGTTGTAGTTGACTTTGTTTAAATTTTATTTTTATCTTTTGTTCCCATTGAAATCATTATTTTTACTATTATTAACTCATTGGAAAGAAAGGAAAAATTAGTAAAGGAATTAATGAAATGCTAAAAAAAAAAGAATGCGGAAATAACGGCATGCAAGAAACAAAAAATGCAGTTTTTCCAGTGGATTTTCCGGTCTTTTTGCTGTGTTTTCTGGCTCCGTTAGATTAGGCAAGTACCGGCCATCTGGCTCCATCTAGGAGCTCCAATTCAAGGCCATGATCGATGGCTAGGAGGGGGCTGGGGGTGCTGAAATCATTTTGTGAGCCATCCAGATGGACTTTGAGGGTTTTAGGGACCTGGCGTTCCCCTATAAAAAGAAAACAGACGGCAAGAGAGGGGAGGGAAGAGCTTCGGTGGGCTGGAAAAGAAACGAGAGAAAGAAACAAAAGGGACAACAGAGAGGTTTGGGAATGACGGCTAAGTAGAAAGGCCGAGAGAGAAGGCTAGAAGAGGTTTTGACAACTGGAAAGTTGAGGGCTTTGTGAGAGTTGAGACCGAGAAAAGATCACGAGCAAAGCTGAAAAACGGGGATTGAAAGAGAGAGCGAGAGGGAACAATCTGGAAATCTTGGAGTTAGAAGAAAGCCTGAGAAACAGCGGAAAGGAGAAAACTTTTGCAGGTCTCCACCAGTAGCTTGAAGCCGTTCATCTTACCAAGAGGTAATTTTTGAACTTTCTTCCGTTCTTTTGCTTTCTGCACGACGTGTTCTTCTTTGGTTGTTTAGTTCCACTTCCCTGTTATAGTCTTGACGTTGGAAATGGTAGGAAGTGCTGTGCTGGTTCGAAAGATTACGTCTTTGGTTGAATTTTGTTAGTCGTGTGTGCCCAGAATGTCATGGTTGTGAAGTTACAGAACATTATCCCAGATTTTGCATGATCTTGTTTGGGGTTTTAACGTATGAATGGTGAATTGCAAAAAAAAAGAGATAAAAAATTATGTAGGATCTTCGTGAACGAATTTGGGTTTCGATAGCCTTTTTTGCAACTCAATTTCTCTGTCTCGTTTATGTGCTCAGCATCGAATTCTGATGAGATGTTTTAGGAGCCTTTCTATAGATTTTTCCTTGATAAGTCTAGGAGGTTGCTCGAACCATAGTGAGGTTATGTTTGTGTTTGAAAGTTTGCCGCAACAGGATTTGAAATTCTGGGTTTGTTACAGCAATTTTTTTTAAAAGAAAAAATCAATCTCTTAGGCTGTTAAAAATTTTCTAGAATGGCTTAAGCTACCTCTTGGGTCTTGTTTTGTTGCTCCATGGGATCCCATGTGTATGTTTGCTGTTGTTTCGAGTAGCAAGGTGCGGTATGCCATTAGACGGCACCAAGTAGCTAACACCTGTGGCAGCCATGACTCTTTTTCTTTTCTTTGTTGGTTCAGGTTTTGGTTTTACATCTTGTGTTATCTTTGGTGATTCGGTTGATATTGATATTTTGTTTGGCTAAGATGATCTATCCATGTTAACCAAAGATTGCTGCAACCTCATACTGCTAAGAAAAGCTACATTTCTGCTGTCCTTCATGTCGCTACAATCCATAAAATGGGAGTAGTTATCCAGTTTACCATTTAACCTTTGTGCCTAATTGATCATTGGTGAGACTAATGCAATGTTCTGCATTTAATATACACGAACTCATAGCTGTAAAATTCCGCGGCCAAAACAAAAGAAGTTGCATTTTCTGTTCTGCTTCTTTTCCGTGGCTGTTCATCGACCCTTACACTTAAGTGGCATGCTAATCTGGTTTGAAGGGAAAGAAAAGGAAGGTTTTGGTGATGAGTTTGTACGTTTGGGGTCTACAATACTTGAACTACTGATCAAACACTTTGCTAGAAAATGAACAAATCTGGTTGCTGAATGCTTGCTGCAATTTTGCTCCAGCATTTGTGTGATTCTCCTTCTATGTTTTGGTTTGTTGGGATGTTGCAATTGTGTGTCACGTTGCTTAGATCACGGAGCTGCATTTTTCCGTTCTCATTATCCCAAGTCCACACGAGCCCACATTAGTTCATTCTCCTTTCCCCATCGCACAATCACTTTTAGGCTGACTGAAAATGCAGCAAGTTTTGTTACAGCAGCTTCATCCGTAGGCCTGCATAAAGTTTAAGAGTTTGCATGGTTTTCTTCTGTGCTTGTTGTTTGCTTGGGTTATGGTAGTGTTGTAGTTTTTTCTTAGCCCAAAGCTTTGATGTTTGGTGAAAATACCCAACTCCCTTCTCGGTTGCCGAAGCTTCAGAGCTTAGGAAGGATTGCAGAAAACTTGCAGCGTTTTTTTCCCTTTCCCCTCCTGTTGCTGTTTTTTGTTTAGTTTTTTACCCCTGATGGTCAGCTCTGTTTCTCTGTTTCAATCCTTCATTGAAGCCGCATGTTTAGTCGATGTTGGTTAAAGTAGAATTCTGGTTTCTTGATGAGTTAGCGTGCATGAGGAAATGAAAAGAAGATTGCGGCTGGATTGTTTCAGGGTAGGGAGGTTCTTCTACGTAGTCTTGCATGCATGTTTCAAAGAAAAATTGCATTTTAACCCCTTAAGTTTTGCCTAAATTAGTTATGGCCTAAAAATTGGAAAAGATAATCATTGCTGTCCCTTAAAAAATGTTAATTTGCTCTGTTTTTGTCTTAACATGAACCTTGGACAGATTATTTACAATGTTAGGATGAAATAGGGATAGTTGTGAAGAACTCATAGTTATGATTTTTCGTTTGATTAGTATTTTCGCTAATTTTATCGTTTAATCCTAACAAAATTTCGATTATTCCAATTAGATTTTTGTTTGCCTTAATTTCTTTAACATAGATGATTTATTAGGTGTTTTCCTTTTGTGATTAATTTTATTTCGTGTTTAATTTTTATCTTTGTGTTTTATTTTCTTTTCATGTTACTTAATTATTAATTAAAGTGATGCCTTGATCCTTTTTATTTTTTTTGGAGGATAAATAAATAAATTCATGTCATTAACACCCCAACTCAAGGGAGGTACATTCTATCCCTTAGTTTGACCTTATTTGATCCTATGTGAACTTATGTGGCTATATGTGTTTAATTGCGTGCCTTTTGAATGTTTTCTTTATTTATTTATTTTTGCTCTATTTGCTTAATTTCGTATATTTATTTAAGCTCCTTTTGATCATCTAAAAGGCACTTGAATGCCAATTTGTAATAGTTAGGTATTTCTTGCAACAATTTATTTTATTTCCCCCTTTTTAGATTGTAGTAGGCCTTCCCCCCTAAAAAATGTAATAGTTAGGGCCTTAATTGCCTTGTGTGTTGTGCATGTCTATGTGCTATGTGTTTAATCGCTTTCTTAGGTTTTGGCCTCTAGATATGCATGCTTATGTGTTATGTGAATTACGTGCTCACATGCTTACTTGCTTTAATTATGCATATTACTTATATACGTGTATGATGGATGCAATGCGCGTAACCGTGGCTAGTCCAATGCTAGTCATGGTGGTCCACTCGAGCTCTTGCGAGTCTAATGCTTGCGAGAAAGCGTGGATGTGGGCTAGTCCAATGCTAGACCAATAGGGCCCCCTCGCGCTAGCACATACTTGTATGCCTTCATTACATCTTCATTCATTTTTTCCTTTTAGTCTTTGCATTTTTGCATGACCCTTCACTCCCCTTCCCTTACACGTTTAGGATTACATTTTCATTTAGATTAGTTCATTTGCTTGTATAGGTTAGGAAGTCACCATTCTGGTAAGGGGAGTGGACGAGTTTGGCTACACATAGCCTTAGCACGCTCATTCTTTTTCTAGCCAAAAGGAAAAGCAAAAGTCACGATTTAGGGTCTCCCCGTACCCGTCTTGCTTGCATTCCTTTAGGGTTCATGCAT